>NW_010362534.1:314987-316239 GCF_000414095.1 Morus notabilis
GCCGAATTTCAACTTTCACCAAAAATGACAATTTTAGATCTCGACGAGATGAGAAATTTTCATGAAGAACAAAATTTTTAAATCCGACTCGAAGATATAGTAAAACGCAGATTTCAGAAACTGCACAGTTTTTAACGAGACAAAACTAAAACAGTGTCGGTTTCAACAAAAAGTTATAAAAGAACCCGAGATAGAATTTCAGTAAAATACAATGACATTAAACCTCATTTTAATGAAAGTATTCATAAAGGAAGTTTTCAAGAAAAAATGCTTTCTTTAAAGAACTTAGTGGGTTATCGAGCAAATCATCCCGACGGGCACCTACGAGCCCAACGCGATAGATCCTTAGAAATTCGAGGATTTGATGTGGGTCCAACGCCCGCATTAAATTAAGAGACTCCGTTAGAGTTTAAATTTCAACGGCCTAAGAGCTAGAATGCCGTGAATAAGTTTCTAGGCCGAATTGGACCTTAATAATATAATGAGTCCAATGAGGAAAAATTATGGAGAATAAGTTACTAGATTGGGTAAATGATTTTCAACCTAGACATAAGTATGCTAAGGGCAATTAAGAAAAATAAGATTTTGAGGATTTAATAAATTGATCCTCATAGTAAATTATCCTTCAGTAAAGGAAAGGAATACATGCCTTAAGTAAAGGGCTGGATTTCCTTCATAAGCTGCTAAAATAAAATAGCAAATGATAGATAATCTCACACTCTCAATGGGTGTTCATTTTCAGAAGTAAGCAAGTAAGAGAATAATGGCTCCGGGTGGTTGAAAACATGGCTTTCATGGCTTATTTTTGTGTTGCTTTTTACACTGCTTTTTATCTGCAAATAATTCAGCAAAAACTAGACAAATTCCAATTAAAAATATTATGAATAAAAATAATGGATTTGTTTAATTAAAGCTTAAATATTTTAATATTATATAAATCAAAAGCAATATTTATGGTGCATTTTCATGCACTAATCACAACCCCATACACTTAAGCAGTGCACACGAAGTATATGTGTTTAAGTACATTCGATGTTATAGTATGTTATGCTATGTCATATTGCATACACCTTAATAAGTCAAGAGGAACTTATAAGAATAATATCAGTTGAGTGCCGTACCAGCCTCCACAAGGGAGGTAACTCCAGCTCCACAAGGGAGAAAAAGAAAATAACAATAATGTCCGCCGACTCAAGGGAGGCATTCAAGTTATAATCACGGTGTCGTGGGGGACCTTGCAAACCCTCACGTT
>NW_010362534.1:316578-318764 GCF_000414095.1 Morus notabilis
TATTTTCCGCAGTAAGTTTAAGAAAAATCATGTATATGTCTATATGATTCAAAAGTTTCAAGTATGTATGTTTAAAAAGTATACGTACATATGTATGTTAAGAAAACCAAGGTTGTAGCTAACAACCCTAGTTTTGAGTATTTAAGTTTTAGAATGTTACAGTACATGCAACAAATAAATGAATTTTAAACATGACGATTTAAATGAGTAATTTTAGAAGGACTTTAAGATGTACTTGAATTTAAGATTTCTCACGAAATCCGTTTTAAAGTCAAATGAGATGGCCGATTGAAATGACTAGTTTTAGAAAAGCTTTTAAAGAGTATTTAAAACAAGAGTTCAAATGCTATTCCATTTGAAGGATATTCCTAAAAGGTTTTATCTTAACTAAAATTAAGAAAAGCTTTAAGAAATTTAGTGATTCACTTATTTGAAATTATTGTTACAAATTATGAAAGTATTCCTTCTTATATATAAAAAAAAAAAAATGTTCCGCATATTTTAAGAAACCCCAGTAAGTACAAGTTAAAGTTTAAGTTACAGTGACGGCCTCATAAGAGGGTCGTCACATACTGCTGCCTACTTAATTAATCGCATGCCATTGTCCGTCTTGCAAAATAAGACTCCATATAAAGTCTTGCTTGGAAAGAAACCCACTTATGATCACTTAAGGAGTTTTGGATGTTTTTGTTATGGGCATGTGACTAACAAGCTGCGCGATAAATTTGCTGCACAAGCCAAACCTAGCATTTTTGTTGGGTATCCAAGCGGACAAAAGGGATATAGAATTTATGATATAGAGAGCAAGCAACAAAATTTATGTCTCACGAGATGTCCAATTTCTCGAAGAAATATTCCCTTTTAGAGTGTCGCACACATAAGAAGATGAGCATCACACTGCCTTGGATAAGATAAGTCCATAAAATAGCCCTTTTAGTCATACACGGCACTTTATGGATGAAGTTGGACTTTCTGACTCCACTACATGTGTTTCTCACCCTCTCCTTCGGCTAACTCAACGGTACACCCTCTATCACAATTTATTTTTTATTCTCAATTTTCCCCTGCTTACAATGCCTTCTTAGCGGCCATCTCTTCTACCGATGAGCCAAAATCATTTACACAAGCAGTTAAGCATCAACATTGGTGACAAGATGGAGAATGAGGTTTCTGCTTTGGAGAATAATCACACTTGGACCTTGGAACCCTTGCCTCCTGGTAAACGAGCTATTGATTAAAAATGGGTATACAAGGTGAAGTATCGACCATATGGAAGTATTGAACGTTATAAGACGCGCCTTGTTGCTAAAGGCTATACTCAAATTGAGGGTGTAGATTTCCATGGGACCTTTGCTCTAGTTGCAAAATTAGTCACCGTACGGTGTTTGTTGGCACTAGCTTCAATTCAACACTAGGAACTTTATCAACTCAATGTGAATAATGCCTTTTTACACGGTGATTTGGAGGAAGAAGTCTACATGAAAATTCCACAGGGATTTGCTAAACAGGGGGAGCGGCGAGTTTATCGATTACGAAAATCTCTATATGGCCTTCACCAAGCCTCTCAGAATTGGTATCACAAATTCACCACTTCTCTTCTTGACATCGGCTTCCGACAATTTGACGCGGATCGCTCATTATTCATTTATTCTCATACATGGGGATCCTTTGTTGCTGCTCTCATATATGTCGATGATGTTATTATTACAGGAGTTGATTCTGCTCACATTTCTCAATTGAAACGTTATTTGGATGCAAAATTTCATATTAAAGATCTTGACAACCGCAAGTATTTTCTTGACATTTAAGTGGCATGTTCTCCAACAAAACTTGCGTTGAGCCAACGAAAATGTATTCTTGACATTTTGACCGAGAGTGGACTCATTGGATGCAAACCAGTCACTTTTGCCATGTAACAACAACACAGAACTTTCACTTTTCTCTTTTTCAAGAACCAAACAGTGCACTATGTATCTTAATATTTTTATTCAAAACTTGCAGCTTTTTTATTTTTTTCTCTCTTTTATTTTTCTAATACCCAAAAAATAAGTGTTAATCTCATTTTATCTCTGCAACTTAAAAGGGAATAAATAAATATTAGAGGGCAATGATGATGTGGGGTTGCAAGCTAATTAAACGAGGCGACACTTGTGATTAAAACTAAAGAAAAACTTCTGATTTTTTTT
>NW_010362534.1:321796-323878 GCF_000414095.1 Morus notabilis
GGAATCTTCCCCGGATGTGTACGGCCGTACGCGTGGAAGGAGAGAGAAAGAAGAGAGAGAAAGTGGGTTTTTGTGTTTGAATTTTTCTGATGAGGTGGAACACGCCCAAGTGGCATTAATACTAGTTTGGACTCACTGAAGGTGTCAAAAACGGACGCAGGAATCTTCCCCGGATGTGTACGGCCGTACGCGTGGAAGGAGAGAGAAAGAAGAGAGAGAAAGTGGGTTTTTGTGTTTGAATTTTTCTGATGAGGTGGAACACGCCCAAGTGGCATTAATACTAGTTTGGACTCACTGAGTGTCCAATTATCCGTTTCTGATCCCCACATTTCTTAAAAATTACATTTTGGCCCAGATTTTTAAAATTTTCACACTTAAGTCTTTAAAAATTACAAATTAACCCCATTTCAAATTTTGGGTTTTACAACTCCTTCCCCCTTAGGAGATTTCGTCCTTGAAATTAAAATTACATCTGTACTCAGAATAGATAAGGATACTTTTCCTGCATTTCTGACTCAAGCTCCCATGTGGCTTCTTCATCTCCGTGATATTGCCATAGAACCTTGACCAAGGGGATCTCACGGCGATGTAGTAACTTAACCTCACGTTCTAAAATTTGGATAGGGAACTCCTCATAAGTCGTGTCCACCTGGATCGGAACATCTGTCCACGTTATTATCCGAGATGGATCTGGTTCGTATTTCTGTAGCATCGACACGTGGAAGACGTTGTGAACATGGGACAGTTGAGGCGGCAGGTCTAGGCGGTATGCAACTGGTCCAATTCGCTCTAGTACTTGGAATGGTCCTGTGTACCTTAGTGCAAGCTTACCCCGAAATTCGAAACGAAAAACTCCGCGTTTTGGGGTCACTTTTAGGAACACAAAGTCCCCAATCTCGAACTCCAATGGTCATCTCCGGTTATCTGCATAACTCTTCTATCGACTCTGAGCGGTTTTGAGACGGTCACGAATAAATTGGACTCTTTTTGTTGTCTCCCGCACAAACTGAGGTCTAAGGTTAATGCGTTCTTCCTTCTCAGCCCAACACAAAGGAGATATGCAGGGCCTACCGTACAGAGCCTTAAATGGAGCCATTCCGATGCTGGCTTGGTAGTTGTTATTATAAGCGAATTCGGCATTTGGCAGGTATTCTCCCCATCTGCCCTCAAAATCCAGAACGCAAGCACGCAGCATATCTTCAAGGATTTGTATAACCCGCTCCGATTGGCCGTCAGTCTGAGGGTGGAAAGCGGTGCTGAATCTCAACTCAGTCCCCAGAGCATTTTGTAACCCTTTCCAAAACTTGGATGTAAATCGAGCGTCACGATCTGAGACTATCGATACCGGAACACCGTGCAACGTGACTATCCTCTCGATGTATAGTCGGCACAACTTGGGAACTTTATAGTCAGCTCTGATGGGGATGAAATGTGCAGTCTTTGTCAGACGATCTACGACAACCCCTACAGCATCATACCCTTCCTGGGTCCTAGGTAATCCTGTGACGAAATCCATCGTTACGTGGTCCCACTTCCAATCAGGGATAGGTAAGGGCTGTAGCTCGCCACCAGGTCTCTGATGATCCGCTTTGACCTGTTTACATATCGAGCACTTGGCTACAAAATTCACAACATCACGCTTCATTCCACGCCACCAATACTGCCTCTTCAAATCCATATACATTTTCGTGCTCCGGGGTGGATGGAGAACTTGGAACGATGAGCTTCATACAACACAGCATCCCGGAGATCAGAATCATTCGGAACCACCAGCTTTCCTTTCCGAAGGAGGAATCCCTCTGGACTTATCTGCCATCCTTCAATCTGTTCCCCACTCTGAAACTGATTCCAAACTTCACTAAGCTCCTCATCATGCCATTGTCCTTGCTTCACCAACTGTTTCAAGGTAGGAGTTGCCACAATGTTGAAGATGCAGGCCTTGTTACTATCCTCGTAGCACTGCAAATCAAAACTCCCAACAGTAGCCAACCTGTTCCAGTCTTCGAAGGCTAAGCTGGCCAAAACTCCATGGCTTTTCCGGCTCAGGGCATCCGCTACCACATTAGCTTTCCCGGGGTGATA
>NW_010362534.1:323951-325449 GCF_000414095.1 Morus notabilis
CTTTGGTGGTCAGTGAAAAGCTCGAACTTCGCACCATAGAGGTAACACCTCCAAATTTTCAGTGCAAAAATCACTGCAGCTAGTTCTAAGTCGTGGGTAGGGTAATTCACCTCATGGGGTTTTAGCTGTCGTGAAGCATAAGCTACCACTCGACCTTGCTGCATCAACACACATCCCAATCCATTCCTAGAAGCGTCGGTAAACACTGTGTAGGGCTCGTTGCTGCTAGGGACTATGAGAATAGGAGCGCTAGTGAGTCGATGTTTCAGCTCCATGAACGCTTCCTCACATTCTTCATCCCAAACAAACCTAACATCCTTTCACGTCAACCTTGTCAAAGGCGATACAATCCTCGAGAAATTTTCCATAAATCACCGATAATATCCCGCTAACCCAAGGAAACTGCGAATCTCTGACACATTCTTCGGATGCTCCCAGTTCAACACAGCTTCCACTTTAGAGGGATCAACCGATATGCCTTCTTGGGAAACTACATGCCCAAGGAACTTCACATAAGTCATCTAGAAGTCACACTTCTCTTTCTTGGCATACAAGCTATGCTCCCTCAAAGTCTGTAAGGCAATCCTCAGATGTTCTGCATGTTCCTCCTGAGTCTTGGAATAGACCAAGATGTCATCAATGAAAACAATGATGAATCGGTCTAAGTACGGACGAAAGACTCTATTCATGAGGTCCATGAATGCGGCGGGTGCATTGGTCAGTCCGAACGGCATAACGAGAAACTCGTAGTGACCGTAGCGAGTATGAAAAGCTATTTTTGAAACATCCTCTTCTCTTACCCTTAACTGATGGTACCCTGACCGCAGATCAATCTTGGAAAAGTATCGGGATCCACCCAATTGATCAAATAACTCGTTAATGCGGGGTAGTGGATACTTATTCTTGATGGTAACCCGGTTGAGTTGACGGTAATCCACACACAGTCTCAATGATTCGTCATGTTTCTTTGCAAAAAGCACAGGAGCTCCCCATTGTAATGACTGAGAAAATCCCAGACCTTAAATAATACAATTTATGTATTTAAGCCAAGGATTTTCTTAGACAAATATTATGTGACTGAAGGATTTATGGAATTAATATATGTATTCCTAAATTCTGTAGCAGATTTCATGTTAAGTTCATGTTTTCGATCAAGTAAATTCGATCGATAATTCTCGTCGTACTTTAAGGTGGAATAATTTTCAGTACAAGTATAGTTTGGGAATCTTAATTTCAAGAATCTCTAAACACAACATGATGTTAGCAGCGTAAAAAAGAAAATGCACTGACATTTTTAAAGAAGAGAAAATCCTTAATTGCCAGACAGCTAAGTTAAAGTCACAAGATAGATACCTATAGTAGAAGGGTACAATGTGAGCTCAGGAGTTGACACCGTCAGAAACAATGTCATTCCCGGGATATAATGCAGAAAAGTTAAATTTAGAATTTATTCAGTCTAGAATTAATTTCAAGACTTGAAACAGTTTAAGATATTACG
>NW_010362534.1:330541-332642 GCF_000414095.1 Morus notabilis
TAGCTGGATTCTGAAATGATGCCTAGTTCCCACTACCTGAAGCTGAACCAGCGTGACTGCCTTGTTGTTCCCCGGGGCCTAGGGGAGACTGCATCAGACGATTTGGGCAATTCCGTTTGAGATGTCCGGTCTGTCCACAGGTATAGCATGCGTAAGGCTGAAAACGCCCACTACCTGAGGAGCTACTACTGCCACTGGTCTGCGGACCTTGTCCCTGTACCTTGTCTTTCTTACCCATCTTCCTCGATTTTCCACTCCCACCTGAACCTTTGTATTCCCCATAGGTACTGTTCAGCTCTGCCTCTGCTCGCTCTGCTGCATCAACCAACTTAAGGAAATTGTTTGAAGCAGTCGAGGCTATCATCTGCCTCAGTCTAGGCCTCAGGTTTTTCCAGAATTTCTCACACCGCGTCATGGGATCAGCAACAGCACCTGGATTGTAACGGGATAGCTCGATAAACCGTGCATGGTACTGCGTCACTGTCATATCACCCTGTACCAAATCATCAAATTCCCTGATCATTCTTAGTCGGTGATTCTCAGGAATGAACGATCTCTTGAAGAGGGCCTCAAACTCATCCCAAGAGAGGCTAGGTATATCATAGTCATCTCCTTGGCTCTCTAGCCACTCTTCTGCTTTCCCTTCAAACATGTAGGTCGCAAAGTCGACACAGTACTCTGGTGGGATACCGAGAGTCCGGAGTTTCTTTTTAATACTCTTCAACCATTGCTCTGGGGCTACCGAATCAGGCTCGCCAAGAAATGTGGGAGGTTTCTGCTTCATGAACCTCTCAAGCAATGTCAGGCGTTGTTGAGCAGGATTTGGATCCTGGGGAGGATTCTGAGCATTTTGGAATGTCTGGAACATAGCAGTAAACTGTTCCATATCGAAGGCTAGGGCAGCAGGTGGGGGATTGCGCCTCGGCGGCATGCTTTCAGATTTGACTGTGAAAACTTGACAGAGGTAGTACTGATGATGATCCTCAAACACAAAAGGAGTAAAACTCAATAAAACCGTTTAAAAGTGGTGCTACATTCCCTAGGTTTCCCAACCTAGGCTCTGATATCAAAATTTGTGACGCCCTTAAGTGGGGGTTATGTAATAAAAGTACGGTAACGGTGCACAAATAGAAATAAAATAAAATAAAACTCCTGAAATAAAAACAATGTCTGCCCATGGGCCTTTAAAACAAACTCTCCGTTAAAACCCATAATTCATCGTTACGTTAAAACTTAGATCCATAGTATAACGTAGCACCAATAAAATATTTAACAGTACGATCATCATCATCAGTTACAATTCTGTCCAAAGTAATCCAATCAAGGTCTTACACAAATTTAAGGAAGGAAACTGAAAATGGTAGATCCTCTACGAGGGGCGCGCTGATCGGTGACTACTCCTCGTCCGAAAGGTTGCACTGTACACCCCCTGGAAATGAAAGAGGACAAAGGGGGTGAGCACGGAATGCTCAGTATGAGAACTATTACTCACTTTTAATTTTATTTACCTTTACCAAATTAAACCTGCATGGTTAGTAATTTCTACTTTTTATGCACAATAAATTATGAAAACCTGTGTCAGTGAGATAATCTAGTCCGTACACTCGGGGCGATAAACCCCCGAAGGGCGCGGTGACTCAGAGAGACTGATGGTAGGGAACTCTAACTCGATGTCCTTACCAGATCAGTTCTCGAACCACGGGTAAGGATGAATTGTCGTTCCGGACCCTCACCAGGACGTAACCACTGTACAGTAACCTTGGGGATTCTCAACCCCGGAGAGCGTCATCACCTCTCCCTCTTTTACCTTTTCGGGTTCACACCCAGGGATGGTGAATGGCCACACCTACTGTTAGCACACTATCTCACTATTGTGTCCGGTTTACATTCTCCTAACCATGCTTTTGTGTCAATTTCCAAAATTATGTTAAAATCTCTTGGCCACGCTGTACATTACAGGACGGGCCCCTAATGGTTCTGTTTCAAGTCATATCGTGTAACAGTAATAAATAAGTTTGATATATAATTTAAATCTTCTCCAAATTTAACAAAATAAATTAAATTAAATAAAACTCCACAAAAGTTAAGTAATAGGACCCCT
>NW_010362534.1:333064-337101 GCF_000414095.1 Morus notabilis
GGTTAGCAGCGGCGGGAGGAGGGAGATTCGTGGGCGGCGGCGGCGGCGAGGAATCCGGCCACCACGGGCGGCGGTGCTCCAGTCAAGATCAAGCCGTGCTGCTGGTACCGTTTTCTTTGTCTCTTCGCTCTGAGTCTATTGGGACCGGAATCACTTCGATTGGACACCGGACGGCGAAGATATCATGATCGGAAGTTGTTGAGATTTTTCGGAACTTTGACCGGCGAGTGTGGCGGCATCTGGCGGAGTTGGCAGCCGCAAGACACCAATCCGGACTCGGCTCGACGAGAGCTTTCCAACGAGCCGGGAGGTGTCGAAAGCGGATGCCGGAATCTTCCCCGGATGTGTACGGCCGTACGCGTGGAAGGAGAGAGAAAGGAGAGAGAGAAAGTGGGTTTTTGTGTTTGAATTTTTCTGATGAGGTGGAACACGCCCAAGTGGCATTAATACTAGTTTGGACTCACTGAGTGTCTAATTATCCGTTTCTGATCCTCACATTTCTTAAAAATTACATTTTGGCCCAGATTTTTAAAATTTTCACACTTAAGTCTTTAAAAATTACAAATTAACCCCATTTCAAATTTGGGTTTTACACATTCATTCTTCGTAATTAAATTTAAAAATAATCCAAATAGTTTGCTTATCCTATCAAAGAAAACTCCTGATACTTTTCTTTTCTTTTTATTTTATTTTATTTTATTTTATATAATTGTGTTAAAAGGGTGTGAAGCGGATAACGTAGTTGTCTTCTGTTTCTACTTCCGTCGAGTGGTGTCGTCGTAGAATAGAAATATAGATTAGTTTTACTCACACTCTCTTCTCTCTCTCTCTCTCTCTCTCTCCTCAAATGGCTATGGCCTCCTCTTCTGTCTCTCACTGCCTCATCTCTAACCCCTCTCTTCAGGTCCTTCCCATTTTCTCTTTCATCTGTCTCTGACTCTTTCTGTATGTATGTATGTGTTTGTTATATATATATATATATATAGATCAGAACAATAATAGGATTGTTGTTGTTGTTTTTTTCTTTTTTTCGGGGGTTGGCAGTTGAAGAAGAAGGGTTTTCTTGGTCATGGATGGCCAGGCGGAAGACCCACTTACTCGTTCTCCGACGACTCAAACTCAAATTCAAAGAATTCAAAGAATTCCGGCATTCGGCCCATGAAGATCAACGCAACTGCTCAGGCTCCTCCATTTCCACTTCTTCAGCCTCCCAAAGTTGAAGATTCTCCTTCTGAGGTTACTTCTTAACCCCCTCTTCCCTTCTTTCCTTTTTTCGTTCATAATCTTCTTAAACAAAACATTTTCTTTTCTTCTTCATGTTCAACTTATTCAAAGCCACCAACGAAAGTTCTTATCCTATAAATAAAAACCAAAGGAAATGCTTGTTTTGTGGTGCTTTGTTGTTGAATTTCTGGTTGTAGACTCTGTACGCAAACTGTTTGACAAATTCCCTGCCAAAGTGGGTTTCTTTTGTCTCAACAATAAGCACATTCTGTTCGGTTTTGTTTAGTTTATTTTTCTATTTTGAAATTATTCCTCCTACAGTGGGAGCCAGCAGACCCTGATTTCTACAAGATAGGCTATGTTAGAAGCATGAGAGCTTATGGAGTTGAATTTAAGGAAGGCCCCGATGGCTTCGGAGTCTATGCTTCCAAAGATGTCGAGCCGCTTCGCCGTGCCAGGGTGAGTCAGTTTTTGCTTAGTTTTGATATTATAGGCGGCCTCACTCACCAAGCTGCATAAAAGTTGTTGATTTCGCAATTCCTATGTTTTGGTGGTTTTTAACTGCTCAGGTTATCATGGAAATCCCACTTGAATTGATGCTAACCATAAGCCAGAAGCTTCCGTGGATGTTTTTCCCGGATATCATCCCAGTGGGTCATCCCATCTTTGATATTATCAACTCAACCAATCCAGAGGTAATGGATTTTTTATTTTTCCCTTATTATCACTGATCAGTAATAAAGGCTTCATCTCAACTTACAAAGCCTTTAAAGGTTTCCATTTTCTTTAATTTAATAACTTTGGTATCTTTTTTTTTTTTAAATAAAAATAAAAAATCTTCGGTCATTAAGTTTATCAGTTTCGTTTTGCTTTCTTAAGGGCTTCTTGTCCTCTTTTTCTTTGTATTACTTCAGTATCAGTGAAGGAAGTTTCTTATTTGGAGGGAAAAAAACTGATATGAATCTGCATTCACTGATTCAGAAAGTTCTACAACGTTTCACAATTTAAATATTGATGATAAATAGTGAGCACATTTTAATAATTGTAAAATGGACTTCCTCTGACAGCCGTCTTACTGGATTTTTTGCATACTTGTTTGTGGCAGACAGATTGGGATCTAAGGTTAGCATGCCTTTTTTTGTTTGCTTTTGATCGTGAGGGTAACTTTTGGCAGTTGTATGGAGACTTTTTACCTGGTGCCGATGAGTGTACCAGTCTTCTTCTAGCTTCAGAGGTGTGTAAATAAGCTGTAATGAACCTCTGATATTTCAGTTTAGAGAAATAAATACATAAATTAACATATTCGTGTGTGTACATCACTACATTGTTAGGTGCTTAATTTTGACATGTGTTTTAGGGTTGCACTTAATGATTTCATGTTGTCATTAACAAAAGATGATGCAACCTTCTTTTAGACGAATGTAAAGCCTATAACCAGAATCTGTAATAAGAATCTCTTGCATCATTGACAGTGTTTGTTGTTGCTATTCAACGATTTTCCAAAGAGATTTTAAATAACCCCGCCACTATGTGAGCGGCCACTTAGAATTACCTCTTTTGACATAACCGTGTAAAATAATAAATTTTACTCTAATCTTCATGAACACCAATTATGTGTTTTGCCACTTAGTCTTACAATAAATCACAAGTTATGCTTGTGGTAATTTTAGAAATTTGATTTTTGGAATCCGTATTCAATTGCAGGAGGTTTGATGTATCTTTATCCATATTGCCCTTTGTTTATCACAGGAGGAGCTCTTGGAGCTGCAGGATGCCAATCTTGCATCAACTATAAGAGGACAGCAGCGTCGAGCATTAGAATTTTGGGAAAAGAATTGGGTAATAAAATGTCCTTTCTGTTATACACCGAGATTAGCAGACATTCTGCTCATTATTAGGTGTACTAAAGTTACTACATGTTATGCATGTATGTACGTGTATTAAACTTCAATCAGCACAACGGTGTACCCCTCAAAATTAAGCGGCTTGCTCGAGATCCTGAGAGATTCATTTGGGCAGTGAGTATTGCACAATCACGATGCATAAACATGCAAATGAGGATCGGGGCACTTGTTCAAGATGCAAATATGCTAATTCCTTATGCCGGTAAGCTCTTTTCCACCTAATTTTTCACAATATACAAGTCAGGACGATCAAATGTATTTTATGGAACCTGCCTTAGTGATTCTCCTTCATTAAGTGTTCCAAAAGTCTTCAACGCATACATTAGAGAAGTCATGCAACTTTCCATCTGGCATATTTTAGTGTGAATGCACCTCTGCAGAAATGTTCACTAAAATAAGTCTAATCTAGAACTCTTCTTCCTCTTTCTTTTTCGAAAATTCATCCTAGAGTTGCTTTAAATTGTAAGCAGCCTAGGTTCACTTGCCAAAAGATCTCAAGGACACTTGATAGACTTCATATGCCTTTCTTTAACCTTTCTTCTTTTTCATCAAATCCCAACCATCAAGCTACCATTTTATTTTGTAGTATAACACATGCTTCAAACAAGTGAAAATTAATTTATTTGCACCAGATAGAAAGTCAGTATTCTATAATCAAGGATTTAATGATATTGGAAGATAGAAATGCATTTAGAACCACTGCTGGGCTCATTTATGCACGTTACCCTATTCTGTGGAGTTCTATATTTGCCAGGTTCTTCCGAAAAACAATAATTGTGAAACATAAAAGTTCAAAATTTCCCATTTCCTATTATAATTTATTTGCTCGAAGAATATTTTGTTATGTGAAATTTGATTCAAGTTTCTTTCATCTGGTGTTGGTGGACTACTGGTCCTCGTACGCTCTTC
>NW_010362534.1:337168-344217 GCF_000414095.1 Morus notabilis
CTCTTCCTTTATTCTTCTCTTTTCATGATTAAAATTTTAATATAGCAATTTATTTTTGCCAGACATGTTAAACCATTCATTCCAGCCAAACTGTTTCTTCCATTGGCGTTTTAAGGATCGCATGCTCGAGGTGATGATAAATGCTGGACAGCGGATTAAAAAAGGCGATGAGGTATCCTTCCCATTCTATCACATTCAAAGTATTGCAAATATGAGTATACAAAGAAATGGTCGATTTCCTTCATTTTGTTGAATTACTTATATTTCACGAACATTTCTCATCATTCAAAAGCTAAAGTAAAACTCTACATTCTCCCGACGTTTGATACCACCCTTTAAACCCATTCCTACACTTACCAGTTGCCGTAATCATACTATGCTAAGTTTTCCTGAAAATTGTGTTTAAATTCGGGCATCAAAAGCCTAGTTCCAGCTACTAGATTCTGGTGAAATATAACATATATAACATACAGGTTCTATGACATGAATGTGTGGTCAGATACTCGGTAGAATTCGTGCCTTCAAATTCAGAATTGAAGTTGGATAATATCCTAAGAAGCTTTGTTTATATTTCAAAAAATTTGCTAAAAATGAAGATGAGATGTTAATTTTGTTGTTGGTCACAGATGACCGTCAATTACATGAGCGGGCTGCAGAATAACATGCTCATGCAAAGATATGGGTTCTCCTCACCTGTGGTAAATTTTCGTTGTCATCCTGGTTTCTTAATTTCCTTTGTTGTTTTAATTCATTTTGAGTTTGCTAAAAGCCTTCTCATATAAGTTACGCCACACTTAAACAAACAAGTAATTCGGCACTTTTCTTTTTCTTCCATAGCGAACCATAAAATTTTTTAAATAAGTTTGTTAAAGTACAAAACTATTGTTAGCCCACCTCCTAACAGCTTAAGCTTTTGGGATGGATTGGTAAACTAACATGGTATCAGAGCGGGAGGTCCTGAGTTCAAACCCCCGTAATTGCACTCTTTATCCCCACTTAAATTGTCATCATGTGTTGGGTCTTTAATATATTTCGGGCTTCAATATTCACGTGTTGGGCTTTCCAATTAATTTACCCACACGATTGCCCATTGTCCAGCCCACACGTGAGGGGGAGTGTTAAAGTACAAAACAATTGTTAGCCCACCTCCTAATAGCTTAAGCTTTTGGGATGGTTTGGTAAACCAACAAAGTTAAAAGTAGAGGCATGAAGAGGAGAGGTCCCTTCCCTAGTTCAACTCATGACTTCATGTTTTATAAAGTTTTTGGTTAGATGAAATCTTGATAGTGTCAACATGCTCTCCCTCACCTCTATATACCCGAATGTTAACTTGTTATTTGGTTTTCTTTTCATGTAACTAAAGTTTTAATACGTCCTTCGACTTGCAAAGCCTGCATATTATTGAAATAAATTAAATATGTAGAAGCATAATGTTGTGTTGGACTACTATGTAACTAACCTCTGAGAATTGCAGAATCCATGGGACGTGATCAACTTCTCCGGCAATGTGCGTATTCATTTGGATTCGTTCTTGTCAGTATTCAACATATCTGGTCTTCCTGAAGAGTATTATCACAACAGTACGGTCCATTTTGTTTTCTATTTTCTTTTTTTTAAGACTATAACATCTGGAAATTTGATTACTATTTAAAGTATGTATAAAATCTGTAGCAGGTGAACTATCTAATGATGGGGACACATTTGTTGATGGAGCGGTTATTGCAGCAGCAAGAAGACTGCCCACTTGGTCGGACGGCGATGTGCCTCCTATCCCGAGTGTTGAGAGAAGAGCCGTGAAGGAGTTACAGGAAGAATGCAAACAGATGCTTGCTGAGTTCCCTACCACCTCTAAGCAAGACCAGAATACGCTAGGTAAGTGTTCTTGCGAATGCATAGATCATAATTTGTCTTCTTCTTTTAGCCTCTTTTTTATGGCTGAGTCATGCTTTATGCACCAACTGCATTGATCATAGTATGTCTTTTTACTTTCGTTTGCACAAGGTCAATCAAGTTTGTGTTTGAAATTTCTGTCTTACATTATTCGTCCACCGTACTTGATAATCTACTACTTTTACCTTGAAATCTGGATGTCCTAACTAAAAAGTTGAAGTTTTCAAATGTGACAAATTGAGTTATTGCTGATCACGGTAAAAGAAGATTATTGTTTAGAGCATATCTAAATTTGCAGTGAACTTGTAGATGTTGGGAGCTTATGGTTTCATTTTTCTTGTCCTCTTACCACTGACAGATTCAAGTCCGGAAGCTAGTAGAACGCTCGAAGCGGCAATGAGGTACGTGAACTATATATATACTCGACATTATTGATTCTAGAGCTCTTTTTTTTTTTTTTTTTTTTTTTTTTTTGTGCGGGGTGGGGGGGATGGTGTTCGGGGTTGAGTATATATACTGAAAGAAGTTGAGAAGTGTTCTAAAACTTGTTGATTTGTGACTTTTGCAGGTATAGATTGCATAGGAAGTTGCTAATAGAGAAAGTCATGCAGGCATTGGATATTTATCAAGAGAGAATATTGTTCTAATATAAGTTATCATTCACGTAGACCAAAAAAAAAAAAAAAATGAGAAGTGTTTTCCGATGGAAAAAAAAAAATGATGATATTTGGTTATGGACTGGAGTTGCTAAACTTAAGCTCCAAGGAGCGAGGGTAAAAAAGAAAAAGAAAGTTGTAAACTCATAAATATTGACGCAAATGGAAGTGATTGAGGTAGCAAGATATATAAAAGTATCAATTACAACCTTCCTTTGTCTTGTGCTCTGGGTGGTGTTGCCTCGTTTTACAAGGTGAAGGGTTCAAGGATTGTGTAGAGGAGAAGACAAAAGCATTTTATTTTTGGTTAAAATTAAAAAGAGCAGAAGGAAAGTTTTAGTTGCTTTTCCAATGAGAGCATAGGGAAAATTAGACGAGCTCTCCTTGTATTTTTCATGTATTTGTAGAATTTATCAGCCTTCACATTTGAATTTTTGGTTTTAATGTTGTCCTCGCAAATTCAGGCTGATGTTAGGTTATGAAAAGATCATTTACCTTTACTTTTATCTAAACAATGCGTTTAAATTAAACCTAAATTCCAATATAGGAGTGGCTTAAGCTTGGAACCAAATAAGAACCCATCAGTAGATCATCTCAAACACCAAAACCAAAAGAGAAGAGTGTTCACATGGTAATGCCCTGTGCGAGGAGGATGATGCAATTGCCAAAATCAAAAGAGATCACAAATGTCATGTTTGGAATTGATCCCGTTTTTATTTTTTACGTTTTTTGAGGAAAAAAAAATAAAAACGTTTCTAAAATGCCGTTTGGCGCAATAAAAATAAAAAACAGAAATGAAAACGATTTTTTGGTTTAGTGTAAAATGAGAGAGAAATGAAAAATGACTTTTAGTGGTTTTTTATTTTCTCTTCTCTCGAGCAGAGAGAGATATTAATGGGTTTTTTTTATATTGAAAATAATCTCTTGATAAAATTACCAAATACATTTTTAAAAATGATTTCTGTCTGTGATTTAAAACGTTTTCATTTTCATTTTCATATAAAAAATAAAATCATTTTGGAACGAGTTCCAAACGCGCTCAAAGTGTTTCAATCTCGCCCTAGTTGGTATTGCATCGTGAGAGGTTGCACTTCATACATTGCTAGAAAGTGGAAACAACGCAAACTAGATTTGTGGGAGTCCTCCTGTTCTGAGGTAAGCTCATCAGCTCCTCGAAATGGAATTCTTAAAACAACTGCAAATAATGAAGTCCTACCTTTTAACTCGTATGTATTTGTATCCATCTCATAATCACACACAAAAATTGTCCATGATCAAAATGGGTTGGGGGTCAAAGGAAACTTTTGAAAATTTCACTTGCATTTAACATTTACATAATTTCTACCTGTAAGATGCAAGTTGTCTTGATGTTTCAATTAACAAAATAATAGTAATTCTGATTGTACAGCAAACACAAGAATGAGAGGCTTTACCAATAATCCCCACAGGAACAAGTTCCACTCTTGAAATGATGAAACCTCCTCACATCTCTCAAGATGATCTCCCTGTCCATTATTTTCGAGATAACCTTCGCTGCGGCGTGGCAGTCATTACAAACCCTAAGATTCTTGGCAACTCTAATGGTAGTCCCAGGAGGGGTATTGAGGATTCCAAAAGCTATTGCCAGCTTCTCACTGTGCCCACAAAGCAAAGTTTCCTTTGCCTCCTCATCAACATCGTGAAGCACACAAGAAGTATCTGGAACATACCCCGCCTTCTTCATCCTCATCGCAAGGTTCTCGAGAAACTCATGGAGCTTCTCACTTTGCGGGTGTGACCCATCACCTGCCAAAAACTTATGAACCTCGTCTCCAAATTCGATCCAACTACAACCCGGTTCTTTTCTCACTCCCATTTCCTTCATCCTTCTCCGAACATCCATTGCCTCATCCCAAAGTCCAGCAGACGAGTAGATATTAGAGAGTAGAACATAGTGGCTAGCCACATTTGGCTCCACCTGCAATAAATTCTCGGCTGCAATCTCCCCGATCTCTACGCTGTGATGAACTCGGCAAGTGCCAAGAAGGCTACTCCAGGCACCAGTTTTGTCAAAATCCAGAGGCATGGTGTTGATCAGTTGATACGCTTCTTCCACTTTACCGGCACGACCAAGCAAATCCACGATACACGCATAATGATCCGCCAAAGGCTCAACCCCGTAATCCTTTTTCATTCTATGGAACAAATCAAGACCTTCAGTTACCATCTTGGAGTGACTACATGCCGCGAAAACTGCTATAAATGTCACTTCAGTAGGCCTTGCTTCCTTATTCCTCATTCCTTCTTTCACCATATTCTCAAATAGCTCCAACGCCTCTCGCCCTCTCCCGTGCATTCCGTAAGCCATAATGAGTACATTCCAGGTGATCACGTTCCTCATCGGCATTTCCTCAAACACAGCTCTAGCTATATCCGAGCATCCACATTTTGCATACATGTCAACTAGTGCACTTCCCACCGCGACATCTGATGCCAACAAATGCCTAATGGCATAAGCATGGATTTCTCTCCCCTTAGCCAGCACCGACAATGCAGCACAACCGGGAAGGATCGTCATGAGGGTTACCGAATTCAGCTTAAGCATGTTTCTTCCTGTTTCACTTTTGAGTTCAGCATCACTAATTTTCTCTTTGGTCATCTCATGTAGCATACAAAGTGCTTCATTGTGGAAACCACAAATAACATAGCCAGTAATCATGGTGTTCCAAGATACTATATCTTTTTCTTCCATAGTTTTGAAAATAGATCTTGAGATCTCTATCTTTCCTATCCTGGAGTAAAAATCCATAAGTGCATTTTGCACATACCTATCCCCTTCCAAACCCATCTTCACCACATAACCATGGATGCTTTCTTTATCGCAGAGCGCCTTGCAGCGAGCGCAAGCAGGCACAATGCTTGCCATAGTGGTGGCGTTGGGAGAGAGCCCCAAAACTGCAAGCATCTCAAGGAAGAGGTTCAAGGCCTCCTCATCAAACTCGTTTTGCGCATAACCGGCAATCATAGCATTCCAAAGCGCGGTTTTCCTCTCCAAGATTGAATCGAAAACTCGGCGACCAGTCTTTACTCGTCTACAATTGCAATACATGTCAACTAAAGCACTTCCCACGAAAGAATTCTCAATCAAATCGTCATTTCTCACAGCGTAGGCGTGAATTTCCTTCCCCAAGTCCAACATTTCCAAGTGGGAGCAGGCCGGAAGAACACTCGCAATTGTGACTCCATCAAGCCCAACCCCCTCACGAACCATCCGGCGCAATAACGCCAACGCTTCCACGAACATGTCGTTCTGCGACAACGAGCTTATCACCGTATTCCACGACACCAAATCACGATTCTCGAAGAGCTCAAACAAAGCTACGGAATCATCAACTCTTCCAAGCTTGGCATACATAGCCATCAAAGCATTAATAGTGAACGTTTTCCTATCATCCTTCCTCAAGCTATATCCATGAACTTGCTTCCCAAGCCACAAACCATAAAACCTTTCCAAATTCGAACAAGCAAGAGACACACTCACTAGCGTAAACGAGCTAGGGTCAACGTTCTCCTCGGCCAGCATGGCCCGAAACGCCTCTAATGCAAGCGCCCACTCCCCGAAGTGACACAAAGCCGCAATCATTGAGTTCCAAGAAACTTGGTCTCTTTGGGGAATTCTGTCGAACACCTTGTGGGCATCTCCAATATCACCGCATTTGCCATACATGTTGACGAGGGTATTGGCGACGGTGACGGAGGAAGAAGCGTAGCCGAACTTGAAGACGTGGGCATGAATCTGTCTGCCGAGGCTGAGGTCGCGGAGGGAAGTGGCGGCCTTGAGAATGGGGGGGAAGGCAAAGTTGTCGGGTGGGATTGCCATTGTCATGGAGGTGTACGTGGAAACGGCGTCGCGGAAGAGGTTGTTGCGGACTTGGGAACGAAGGGATTCGATCCATGAGGATTGGGGATTGTTGGTTTGTGATTGTGATTGTGTTCGTGATTCAGTTTGCCTTTCTACAACTTGTTTTTGTGGAGAAACAGGGAGGGCAGCCAGTGGATAGAGTGGGTGAGTGTAGGAGGACATTTGGTTTGGCTTTTGGCGGGCGTCAACTAATTTTCACCCTTATTTTATTACCCTATAATAATACTAATAATAATCCTTAATATAAAATGCATATGTTACATAATTATCAAAAGAATAATTCATATATATATATATTTTACCGAATTCAGAGACTAGTACTACTTATAAATTTTCGTAGAGACCAAATGCTGTATAAGGTTGATAAGGTTGTGCTATGGTCCAAAACAACCAAATGACAATCTGAATAAGGAGCCGAAACAAAAAGAACAAATTTTTAGTATACTTGACTTTGACCAATCTATAGTGCATTAGATAGGTACATTATCTTATATTATATGATATAGATGTGATGTTTTCATTAATAATATGATAGTTATAATAAAAATTAAGATTTTATTATTTTAAATATATAATATTATAATTATAATTAGATATTAGAT
>NW_010362534.1:344524-351372 GCF_000414095.1 Morus notabilis
TTATTAAATAATTATATTAATATATATGATATTAATTATATTAATATGAGAGGTAATTTTGTCAAAATAAAAATATTCATATCTCATTTTATTATATTTATAAAAATAAAATTAAATAAATAAATCATCTTTTCTTATCATTTTAATTCATTACTATTCTTATTACCATTCTTCACCGCAATCAATCCTGAGTGTTGCTCTAAGAAAAAGAATTATAATTGCAAAGTAATTTTACGATATTACCCTCTAGGGTAGAGACGTATATACTGAGATGAATGAAATGGGAAGTACGAGCAGAATCTAATAAAGGGGAGAGAGAGAGAGAGAGAGAGAGAGAGAGAATGGAGACGGAAGAAGAAGTAGCAAAAGTGTCGTCAATACTGATATACCCAATCAAATCGTGTCGCGGGATTTCTCTTCCTCAAGCTCCTCTTACTCCTACTGGTTATTTTTGTTTTTATTTTTCTATCTTTTTATGCGCATACATAACATATATATATATATATATATTGGGGGGCAATAATCTAGTATTTTTGATATGTATGTTGTTGTAACATGTAAAAATAGGATTTAGATGGGACCGGCAATGGTTAGTGGTGAACAGCAAAGGGAGAGCTTATACCCAGAGAGTAGAACCAAAGCTCGCTCTTGTTCAAGTTGAGATGCCCAAAGAAGCTCTTGTTCAGCCTTTTTGGGAGCCAACTCAATCCTCCTTCCTAGGTAATTTTACCCATAAATAGATGTATATTTATATATATATTTATAGATGTCCAATTCATTTGTTCCTGGCTGCACACAGAGATAAAAGCACCCGGAATGGATGTGCTCAAGGTTTCCCTGAGTGGGCCGCGGGAAGTGGCTGATGGTGTATCTGTCTGGGAATGGTCTGGCTCTGCCCTCGACGAGGGACATGAAGCCTCAACTTGGTTTTCCACTTTTCTCGGAAAACCCTCTCGCCTCGTCCGCTTTAATGCTGGTAAACCTCCATTTCTGCTAAATCTTACTGTCCCAGAACCAAGGCCTTATTTTTTTATTTTAAATTCAGCTTCAGAAACAAGGCCTGTGGATCCTACGTATGCTGCTGGCCACAAAGTCATGTTTTCTGACCTGTATCCATTTATGCTACTATCTCAGGTAAGGTTTGTGAATGATCACATAATATGTCCCTGTCCTTATTCCTTAAATTACAAGCTTAGAACTGGATTTTTGTTAAGATATTTGTACATATAAATAAATAAATAAATCTGTATGTGTGTGTTTTGCAGGGGTCAATGGATGCATTGAATGAGGTTTTGAAGGAACCGATACCAGTTAACCGGTTTCGACCCAAGTAACATATCTCTTTTATTAGCTAAAGTATATCATTTCTCAGTAGAATGTATATGTATCACCTTTCATATTGTCAGAGCTGAGGAACTCCCTCAGGAATGTGAAACTAACTTCTATTGATAGACTACTCTTATTGTGCTTTTTTTTTTTTTCTTTGTATACATAAATTGAGGGATTGTCTCAGGGAACTCAAGTATTTTCGATTCCCTTGCTTTTATCTCATACCACGCATAGCTTATAAATCACGATGAATGGTTTACCAAAAAAAAAAAAAAAAAAATCTTGATGAATATTTACGTACATGGACTCGCAGCATTGTGGTTGATGGTTGCGAACCATTTTCAGAGGACGTATGGACAGAGATCAAAATAAAAGATTTCACATTTGAAGGTGTCAGGCTGTGCTCCCGCTGTAAGGTGAAGAGCTATGATCCTGCTATAATCATTAAGATAAGAAGATCAGTGCATTACAATTCACATAACTCGTGTCCAAATCGTAGTTTTCTTTTTTGTGATTTTTTTTAATTGACAGATTTTTTATAAGTGGCCTTAGCCACTTTACTATGTTAGATAGTACAGCAATTAAACTTGGAGAAAAAAGCATCAATATGATACCATTTATCAATCAGAAAAAAGAAGCTTTTCTTTCAATTGAGAGCTTCCTGGGGAGTTGTGTGGAAAGCTTAAGGTCTAAAATCTTGCCATCCTGCATTTGTCTGTTGATTACAGCTTCTGAGTGATACTAACTTTCAATTTATAGTAATCAGTATTAGAATCTCTATCTAGCTAGGAAGATCCTTAGTAATAATTTTTGTTTCAAATGTCTTGAATCAATGCTTCTGCGTTTTGGTGTTTTCATTTCATGATCAAATAAATATTTCTTCTCCGTTATATATATATATATATATATATATATAAATTCATGGCCACCGGGATAAAAAGAGCTTTATGAGCAAATATTAATTCAATTGAGCTGAGTTCTTCACATGCTTGAGCTGCACTAGCCAGTAACAGTTTTTTTTTTTTTTTTTTTTTTTCAGATTCCTACAATCAACCAAGAGACTGGCATTGCAGGACCCGAGCCAAATGCAACTCTCAAGGCAATCCGGTCAGATAAAGTCTTGCGTCCTACTCAAAAACAGCAAGGAAAGGTAAGACAGAAAATGCCTCAAGAAAGAAGAAATGATGTTCCACTTGTGTTAATTCATGCAATTTTCGAGCAATTAATGCGGGAAACTCCGATCATTTCCAGATTTACTTTGGGCAGAACATGGTGTGGAAGGACCGTGTTGCCGATGGGAAGGGAAAGATGATGAAAGTAAAAGATCCTGTTTATGTCATTAAGAAGGTCTCCAGTGCTGCTGAAGCAGTTGCTTGAACTTTCTAGGATACAACTGTGTTATTATATCTCTGTGGTATCCACAGTTAATAAATAAAACGAGAGAGAGAGAGAGAGAGCCAGTCATGTGTGTGTGTACATGTACTATGAACAAGAAAACAAGATATTATAGAGTTGGTGATGGGCATTCTATTGTAGTATGAATAAGAAGAGAAAAGCTACTTCTCTGTTGCTTCTTGATCAAATTGTTTCTCTCAAAATATAACTTGTATGATTAACTTCTGTTCTATAAAGGAGACCACATATATCAAAACTAAACAGGTATTCTGTCCAACGCAATCAAAGTAATAACGCGATGGGCCATTTAGTAACACGATGAGTCATATCTAAAGCAGCATTCTCTATAATAAACACCATAAGCATATTATATATAAAAAAATAAAAAAATAAACAGATCTTTTCAAATTCATAATCTTATTTTCGTTACTATAATCAAGACCGTAGTTGAACATCGTACACAAATATTCAACCTTTCCTAAATTTATCATCTTATCTTATTGTCATAAAGTTGCAATCTTTATGCTACCATTTGTTAATTATTATAAGAGTTTTTGTTCAATTTTATTAATTGTAACGATGATTATCATCATAAAGTTGTGATCTTTATGATAATGAATATATTTGCATATTATATATAAACGTTGTTGACCTTTTAAATAAAATTAAAAGAAAAAAAGAAAATTTCACTTTAGTATTAAGACTCCAAAAAAAAAATAAAAAATAAAAAACGACATGTCGTTATCTAAAAAAAAGAAAAACATCGTTGAGCAACTCCACTTCTTTAAGACTTGAATAATATTTTAACATCACAAAACGACACGTCGTTATCTTATTCTTCTACTTCTTCTTGTTCATTAATCAAACATACTCCCCAAAAAACCCCAACAGAGAAGAGAAGAGAAGAGAAGAGAAGAGAAGGCAAAGGATAGCCACATTCCTTTTTCGTCTTCCGCAAAATCATGCAACGTTTCAGAATCATCTTCCTAAAATCTCATCCCAGAATCTCTCAATTTCAACTCGATTTTCAGTTTGCATCTACTTTTCTGCTGTTTATAAGAATATAATTTATGGTATTTTTGCTTCTCTTCTCTTCATTCTGGTTTTCTTCCGGCATATTGGATAATGCTCAAATGGTCAACAACATTATCCTACTCAAAGTCCAGGCTTTCTTCAGTAATCCCATGTAAGTTTCTTCTTTCCCAGTTATTCTCGCACGCTAAACATAACTATGGGGATGATGGGGACGAAAACTCACCTTTATCTCCACAGCTTTTTATGCCATCTTCTTCTTCGCCCGATTCCGGTTCTTATAAGTTGGGGGATTCCACTTTTTATTCCCTCATCCACAACTACGCCAGTTCTGCCGATTTCCGGTCGTTGGAGAAGGTTTTGGATCGGATTAAATCGGAAAGACGGGTCTTGGTTGAGAAGTGTTTTATTGTTATTTTTAGAGCTTATGGAAAAGCCCATTTGCCCAATAAAGCAGTTGACTTGTTTCAAAGAATGCTTCATGATTTTCGTTGTAGGCCTACTGTTAAATCCTTCAACTCTGTTCTTAATGTTATCATCCAAGAACATAAGTTTTCTTATGCTTTAGACTTCTATTATTCCAATGTTGTTGCTCTTCGTAGTGGTGTTTGTAAGGACAATATATTGAACATGAAGAACATGAACATTTCTCCTAATGTCCTCACTTTCAATTTGGTTATTAAGGCAATGTGTAAGTTGGGATTGGTTGATAGAGCCGTCCAGGTGTTTAGAGAAATCCCACTTAGGAATTGTACCCCCGATGTGTTTACGTATTCTACGTTGATGGATGGGCTGTGCAAGGAGAATAGGATAGATGAGGCGGTTTCCTTGTTGGATGAGATGCAAATCGAAGGGTGTTTCCCTAGTCCCGTCACGTTTAACGTGTTGATCAGCGCATTGTGCAAAAAAGGGGACATAGGACGCGCAGCAAAGCTCGTCGATAACATGTTTCTTAAGGATTGTCTTCCAAACGAGGCGACTTACAACGCTCTTATCCATGGATTGTGTCTCAAAGGTAAGTTGAACAAAGCAGTTAGTCTTTTAGATAGAATGGTGATGAATAAGTGTGTGCCGAATGACGTCACGTATGGGACGATTATCAATGGGCTTGTGAAGCATGGTAGAGCGTTTGATGGGGCTAATCTTTTGGTTTCGATGGAGGAAAGAGGGCGTCATGCCAATGAGTATGTCTATTCTGCTCTTATTAGTGGATTGTTTAAGGAGGGTAAGTATGAAGAGGCAATGGGGTTGTGGAAGGATATGACTGGAAAAGGACACAAACCCAATGTAGTCGTGTATAGTGCACTCATAGACGGTCTTTGTCGAGAAGGGAAGCCGGATAAAGCTAAGGAAGTTATGTTTGAGATGGTGAAAAATGGCTTCAACCCGAATTCGCGCACTTATAGCTCCTTGATGAGGGGTTTCTTCAAGGCAAGTGAAAGCCATAAAGCCATTCTTTTGTGGAAAGAGATAGTTGCAAATAACTTGGAGAATGAATTTTGTTATAGCGTACTTATTGACGGTTTGTGTGGGGATGGGAAACTCAAAGAGGCATTGATGATGTGGAAGCAGATGTTGTACAGAGGATTCAAACCTGATGTTGTGGCTTACAGTTCGATGATTCATGGCCTTTGCACCGCTGGCTTGGTAGAGGAGGGCATGAATCTTTTTAACGAAATGCTTTGTTTGGAGCCCGAATCTCAACCGGATGTGATCACTTATAATATACTCTTGAATGCTTTATGCAAGAACGGTGGTAGCATCTCTCGTGCCGTTGATCTCTTAAATTACATGTTGGATCTAGGATGTGATCCCGATGTGATTACATGTGACATTTTTTTGAGAACTCTGAGAGAAAAACTAGAACCACCTCAAGATGGGAGGGAGTTCCTGGATGAGCTTGCAGTTCGGTTATTGAAGCGGGAGAGGATCAAAGGTGCTGTTACAATTGTAGAGGTAATGTTGCAAAAGTTTCTGCCTCCGAAGGCCTCCACTTGGGCAAGAGTCATCCAACAGCTTTGCAAGCCTAAAAAGGTTCAACGAGCGATTGAAAGTTGTCAGAGCAGCCTTTATTGCTAATATTTTTAAGTAAGACATGGAGACATTCTTTTTTTTTTTTTTCCCTCAATGCTAAGACTGTGTT
Organism: Morus notabilis; assembly: GCF_000414095.1. Classification (NCBI taxonomy): domain Eukaryota; kingdom Viridiplantae; phylum Streptophyta; class Magnoliopsida; order Rosales; family Moraceae; genus Morus; species Morus notabilis. The sequence continues at coordinate 350,424 of NW_010362534.1, forward strand.
TCACTGTTAAGTAAGATATTCGCATATTAGGAAATCAATAGAATAATTATAGTTCTTAATCAGGCCATGAAAACTTTTGTTCTTCTTCATTTTTTATTATTGTCAACATTTTTCTTTTTAAGAAACTGAGTAATAAATATTTACATGACCTGTTTACAGATTGAAACCTGTGGAAGGAGTATGTTCTTTGTTTATGTTTCATCCTAAGCGAAACAGCTTTCATGATATGTGAAAAGGTTTCATTGCTATAGATGTTAATGCTTCTTTGTAGGGACTTGCCATGAATGATTCCCTAAAGGAGGATCTTGATGTAGATTTACATACATGTTGCAGCATTCTGTTTAATGGTTTTGAACCATATTCGGAGGATGTATGGGCGGAGATCAGAATAAATAAATTCACATTTGAAGGTGTCGTGCTTCTGCTGTAAAGTGAGAAGCTGTGATCGCGCTTTGGTTTAAAGATGAGAGGATTAGTACTTAGATTCACATAACTCGAGTTGAAATTTTAGTTTTTTTTTTTTTTTTTTTTTTTTTTTTTTTTTTTTTTTTTTTTTTTGGTGATTATAGTGATCGACATATTTTTCATAAATGGCATTAGCCACTTGCTATAAATGAAGCTTTGAAAATAACATGTTGCATGGAAGGCATCAATAAGGCATCACGTAGGGGCAAAAGGATATAATTACGGCCTTCTATCTAAGTTATAGAAATTTGTATCACAAACTATATGCATAACCAAACTGATTGTGCATATATTTTAGGTAGGAGGTTCTTATAGCCTAGTGTCTCTTTGTTTTTGTTTTGTTTTGTTAGTGGGGCAAAGCTCGTCCTCCTTTTGTTTCCCCTGATTTTTGATCATCAATATAATTCGTTCTTTTATATATGCGTGCGTGCGTGCGTGCGTGCGTGCGTCCGTCCGTGCGTGCGTCCGTGCGTCCGTGCGTGCG
>NW_010362535.1:0-2082 GCF_000414095.1 Morus notabilis
AAGGACACTAGTGATGTTGGAAGTCAAATTAGTTGTGGTGTTTAACACTAGTGCCTCTAGCGTTTCTCATTTCATAAGCTTGTCTTCCAATCCGCTACAAAAAAAAAGGGGAATATTTCCTTTAAAAAAAGACGAATATTCATAAAATAGAAGTATATTGTACACATGCATCGTGTGTAATTTCGTCCGGTATTCTCTTAAGTTTATCAATATAACCATTTATAAGTAATTTATTCCAATTTGATCATTCTAGGTTTTAATTTAAAGAGTAACTCTTAGAAAATCAAAAGTAGTACGTACGTACTTCTTACATCCTTTCATTAGGTTTGAAATGTGTTAAAAAAGAATATTTTTCTCAACGTCAAACAATAAACTATACAAGGAAAAGAGAGAGTACAATAAAGTGAGATCAAAAGTGGTAACCACTAACCAGTTGCCAGCCTAATTTACTGATTAATCAGTTAATAGTAACTGGATCAGGGTGGGTGGTCGGAGCGAATGCACACATTGTCATAGACAAGCCCAGCAATGCCACCATCAATGATAGGCCCAACCCAGTTCATGGATCCACTAGAAATGGGCCTGTCATCGCAATGCTTTCCAATGATGAAGTAAGAATTTTTCTTCGAGAAAATCGAAAAATTTCTAAGATTAACCATTGTTTTTTCTAACTATGTCACTGCACAAAATTTTGTGATGGCACTATAAAAAATAACTTACAGATTATGAAATCAATATCTCCTAATGTGTTTAGTATTGTCCATTTTGTTTTTAATTTGTTTAAGTTGATCTATTCTTATAAAGAAACCGTTATGATTAAAATGTCAATAATAGAAAGATGACTATTATAAATTTGCACTATTCCCAAATTTTAAACTAATGCTTTGTTTGTTTCGTGGATTCGGATTATATAGTTTTGAACGTTTAAGTTTGAACCTATTTGTGGGTTTTCTATGGTTCAAACTGATGTTTAGAAGTATAAAGTCTAAACTTGTAATAAAACATCACACTAGAGAATAAAGTTTGAACTGGTGTTTTGGTTTGTGTGAGAATTATGAGTAAACAGAGATAAAGCCAAGGTTTTAAACCTGAAATACTATTCAACCCACGAGAACTTAAGAAAGTTAAGTTCTCCAAAACCGACGATTTTGGATTCTCAACCTTATTTCAGGTTCAAACTTTTAGAAACCAAAAAGAATCCACAATGGTTCAAACCTTCCAAAACCCTCTTCAACTCTCCAATTAAACAAGCTATAAATAAATTGTGCAGTAGAGTATAATTTTTTTAAGTAAGCGTGTAAATGAAACTTATCGTGATATTTTGTGTAAAATTTAGAATTATAACATTTTTAATAGGCCAAAAGTAATAAATTTTAGATCAAATTTAAGGGTGTGAATGAAATCTTATAAAATATTTACTATTAAGAACAAAATTCGAAATTAATAAATTTTAAGGCGGGCTAGAGATGAAAACTTGGTATAAAAATAAAAATTCATTCATTTACTATAGCATGAGAAACTAGGTAAAAACTAAAGCATGCCCATTTATTCACATGAAACAATGTAACTTGTGGCTTTACAGCTTTATTTCATCGATCGACTCTTGAATCCCAAATAGAAAATCAAAAATAGAAAGGTTTTCAAATATAGACATTGATAGTCCCCTATAAATCATATTTATGTTCCTTGGTTTTTGGCTTTTGGATTTGACCAAGTTGGCCCTCTTTTGTGTTTTGTGCCTGGTAAACCCAGCATTGTTTGTGCAGGTTTAAATTTTTGCAATTTGTCGGTAAGAATAATAGAGAGCATAGGTTTATATCATTTTGCATGTGTTATTTTTTTAAATTTTTTTATTTTTTCTGATTAAATCGACGGTCATTATGCTTTTGTTCTGTTTATTTATGAGTCTCTGAGTGTTTTTTCAAGTGGGTTTGGTTTCCAAATAAAAGTTTGTGTGGATTTTCCATGTTTGCGTGTGGATTGAAGGTGGTTTTTTTCTCGTTGGTTTTATTATCTATTGTCAGTATTCTTCAGCAAAATTTGGTTTTGTTTCTGATTTTTTCTTTTGTTTTTTTTTTTTTT
>NW_010362536.1:0-51914 GCF_000414095.1 Morus notabilis
ATATATATATATATAGTATAAAAGAAAAAGGTGGAAACTGAAAACTGTCCAAAGAATTTCAAATAAAAAAGTATTGTTGAAATTACCTTCAACGGCTCCCAAAAAGACACTGCAATTTGCGTCCTCAGTGAGCAGCCTCAGTTTTATCCCTTTGAGTAATCTTGGGTCGTCATTAATATCAGAAATTGCTTCTTCAATGGCCGTCTTTGCAACTCTGCCAATAACTGAATTGAAAGTGAAAATTGCTCCAATATTTATAGAAGAAGGCCTTTGGCAGATCACAGAATAAGATAGGAAAATCCATGTCAAAGTGAAAAGAGCCACCACAACACAAAGCTTCTTCATCCTTGAAATGAAGGCAAATAGTAAATTAAGCCCCACTAATCCAGTTTTTTATCACCAACAAAGAAGGAAACTTGCATTAAAAAAACCGGAAAAAACTTGAATATTTTTTATTTTCATGAGTAGTCAGAGATATGAAACGAGTTTTGAATGGATAGGAAGAGTTTATTAAAAAGTGTATGTATTTTGTATAGAGCCAAAGAAAGAGAAGGGTTTGATAATTGACAACAACCCCACAAAACAGAAAGTGGCTCTCCCTCCCTCTCTCTCTCTCTCTCTCTCTCTCTCTCTCTCTATATATATATATATATATTTCTATTTGTTCATAACTGGACTACCCAGATGAGAATTAAACTTCAGTTTGAGAACAGCACTTATGAATCGCCAAAAGAAAAAAAGAAATGTTTGCTTTCATTAATTAGAAAAGGCTTCTGAACCAGATTTGAGGTGTGGAAATCATTTTTTTTGTTTTGTTTTTTTTTTCCTACAGTGCAGGAAAAAGAGAATCACATTTTTGAAGACGGAAAGACTTGAGGAGACCGTGGAAAATCCGAACAAGAAAAGTCACCGCTTCGATATTTTGAGTAGTGAGGGTGGACCCACGTAAATTCGCCTAGAGAATTGCTTATTAGTGATCAAGAATTGCTCATTAGTGATCATGAATTCTCACAGTAGAAAATACACGCGAGTTTCCATACCAGAACCTTATTATTCTTTTGCAACTTGCATGTAGTCTATATAATAGTATACTCTCATCAGTTAATTTTACCTTTATTCTATTGAATCTATTCCAACCTTTTTTTATCTTTATTTTAATTAAATAATACATTGCAGAAGTTTATAATATGATATAGTAATTAACAAAATTTAATACATATTCAATCTTTGTCTTTCACATAATTCTTCTACTACGTCATCATTTACCAATTTCCCTTGAACTGCCTTACTACTTGCCATTGTATGTATCTTTTTTTAAACAAAACTTACTTGCATGAGTCTTTTATTTTTATCTCTTACATTTAATTAATACAATTTTAACTAATATAGTTATTTGATCATGTTGATACCGAAATTCGGTACAACATCACATGTAGAAGGGCACGGCACTCGGACTTTGCTCTCCACCTTTTCTGGTCGAATCCCTAGCACTATTATGGACGGATCCTTAACACTATTCTGGACAGATCTCTAGCATCGTTTGCTCGAGTCTTAGAACTGTTTGGGACGGATCCCTAGCACTGTTCTGACCTGCAAGGAAATAGGAGATAGCCTCAGAGCGAAGGGGACACCGGTCCGTCAATGACACTCCGACGCTCAAGTCAGTGTTCTGGTCGAGAGCAACAAATGAGTGGGCAGAGTTAGGTGGGGGAAAATATCCGTACTTTATGAGCTAATGAGCTTGGTATTTATGGAGTATTTTTTGAATCCAGGTATTACCCAGATCCAACTCAAAACCCGGAGGTAATCTCGGTGTAAAGTGGATGCCACGTGGCAGTTAGTTGGTTGATTGGGCATTGGTCCTATTTCGCCAATTGGTGTCGGATGGTGCTCGGACAAAGTGTTCAACCCAGGGCCCGGTCATGGCCTGGTCGAGTGCCCAATCTAGTGCTCGGCTCGAGGCTTGGTTATGGCTCGGCCGGGGCTCAGCCCGGGGCTTGGTCGGGTGCTCTTCCCGGGGCTCGGTCAGGTGCTCGACCGAGGCTCGATTGGGACTCAACTGGGGGCTCAGCTTAGGGCCTAGTTGGGTGCTCAGCCCAGGACATGGTCGAGTGCTCGGCCGGGGCTCAGTTGGGGCTCGATCGGGGCTTGACTTGTGGCCTAGTCAGGTGCTTTTCCCGGGCCCGGTCAGGGCTCGGTCAGGTGCTCGGTCGAGGCTCAGTTAGGGCTCGACCGAGGCTTAGTCAGGTGCTCGGCTGAGGCTCAGTCGAGGTTAGACCCGGGCTCGGCTTGAGGCCTAGTCCGGTGCTCAGCCCGGGGCTTGGTCTAGTGCTCGACCTATGGCCCAGTCAGTGCTCAGCTCAGAGCTTGACCAGGGCTCGGTCTGGTGTTTGCTCTGGAGCCCAGTCATGTTCTTCCAGTCGTGAAAGGACCACCCCGAACAGATCAAAATGATTTTTTTTTTTGTAGAATCAGAAATTGTTATTATTAATGCAAAATGTCCCCTATAATAACAATTTCTATAAGTGGAGAAGATTCTTCCAATAAAATGAACTTATTATCTATATTAAGAGCAAAAGAAGCCAAAAGATAGGATGCATTATCTGCCTCCCAAAAAACATGGCTAATCTTCACTCCTTAAAAAAAGATAATAAGCTGGATAGATCTGACAATAAAATATTGAACTAATTACAACCAAAAAGATTAGTCTTCAGAGCTTGAACCATTGTTAATGCATCAGACTTCACTTTATGAAGAGTATTCCTATATTCCTTGCCAAACGAAACTTAAAATAAAGGCTTTACTTTCAGCCACACGAGCAATCGCCATCTAACTTTTTAGTCGAAGCTGTCATAATAAGGGTTAAAATGGCCCGACACATCTTATGGACTAGGATTGGGCTGCAACTCCCTAGCCTGTGGCCCTAGCACGGCCCAGGCCCGAGCGAGGCACTGGCCCGACCCTACACGGATGCCCCGGCATGCGGCCTGCCCAACGGTCACACTGAGCCCGACACGTAACCCAGTACGTCACGGGCCTAACGGTCGAAAATGACTCCTCCAAGCCCGGCCCGCGATGTGCCTAACGACACAATTTTGAAAAACTACCCCAAAAACTCTTATAAATACCCCACCTCACTCACAACATTCTTCACACTTCTACCTCTTTTTCAACTCTCAACTCCTCTCACTCTCATATTCATTATTTGATTCTTAGTTTTCTCCCTCGATTCCTATCTCTTATCTGTTTCATTTACAAATTTCAATCAAATTCCGCTACATCTCAAAAAAAAAAAAGATATTGACGTATTGTTCTCATTTTTTTTTTTGTATAATATTTTGTTTCTATTTAATGTTTACTTACCTTGTTTATTGTTTATAAACCCGTTTGTTAACATGAATTTATGTTTTTTTTTTTTTTTTACAGAAAATGGCGGAAGGAAATTTCCTTGATTTCTCTGATCTTAGAGATCAATCATTTTACGAGGATGAAATATTGATGCACAACTCCAACCCCACTGAGCCGGATACTATTTCGGTTGATAATTAATCAGTGCACAACGAGAAAGCTGGAGAACATACTAGGAGAAAAAGACCGTGAACTGCTCATGCATGACAATATTTCACCGAGGAGCTACGGCCTAATCCAAAATCAGGTGAAGTTGAAATGCGTTCGGTATGTAAATATTGTAAAAAAATATTTTTCTAACAAAAAGGGTGGGGGTACTGGCCATCTTGATAGACATTAGAAAACATGTCTACCATTGCACTAAGGTAGTAGTGTGGACTCCCACCAACAAACATTGTTACTCACATCACAAGGTTTATAAAATTTTAGAAGTCATGCACAACGTGCTCGTGAGGCACTAGCTAAATTTTTAGCTAGTGCCAAATTACCTTTGTCTTTTGCAGATGATTCAACATTTGAAGAATTCATTCAGACGACCTCCTGTCCACAATTTAAATGGGTAAGTAGAAACACAACACGAGCTGATGGCATGAAAGTTTTTTATACAATGAGACAATCTCTAATTGATAATTTTAGGTCTTTCAATGCTATAATCTCTTGTACTTCTGATCTTTAGAAAGGGTGCAATAAAACTAGTTATTTATGCGTCACGGTGCATTATGTTGACTAGGATTGGGTTTTACACAAACGAATAATTGGTTTTCGTTTATGTCAATTTCCACATAACGCAAATGCTATTTTTTTCAACTATAATGGAAATTTTTAATTTTTATGGGATTAAATATAAAGTTTTAACAATTACTTTTGATAATGCATCATCTAACACAACTGCTATTAACATGTTTAAAGCTAATTTAAAACCACCTTTTGGTGGTGAAATTTTTCATCAACGGTGTGCGTGTCATATAATAAATTTAGTGGTACAAGCATGAATTGAATCTATTTCCCCTCATCTAACAAAAATTAGAGAATTGTTATCTTTCATATCTAGTTTTGGAGCTCGGCTCCAAGAATTTTGACAATATTGCAGGAACAGCTAGATGCGGCCAAGAAAGTTTTCAACTGATGTGAGACATAGGTGGAACTCCACCTACTTAATGTTGAAGACTGCAATTTTGTATCAATAGATCATCAGTACGTACGTGAATAGTAAACATGGTGAACATTTTATTTACGATCCAGATTGAAAGATTGGTGAGTACTTTTTTAAAATTTTTACAACGCTACTGAATTACTTTTTGGTGTTTATTATCCTATTGTGCATTTAGTTTTGCATCAATTATTTAATATTTCAGAAATATTTGCCTATTATAGGCATACTGATCTTTTTAGACCCATAGTTAATGAAATTGAAGTTAAATTTAAAAGTTATTTGGCTAGTTGTCCTATGTTATATGCATGCATTAGCAACCATTTTAGATCCTAGATACAGATTAGATGGGACCAAATGTTTGATGTATGCTACAGCAGATAATTTAGGTATTGATATACAACTAACCATAGAAGAGGCTAGGAAAATGTTAAAAAATTTGTTTGCTTTGTATGAAACAAAATTCCAAACAAGACAACAAGAACATGCAACTTCGATGTCAAGGAGCAGTTCGGGGCCTAAAGGATCATCGTGGAGCTTCTTGAAGAGGAAAGAGAAAGCATCGGGATCGTCATTAATACAAGCGTCTTCAAAACTAGTAAAATATTTTGAATCAAATTTTGTAATTGATGATGACAAACTGGACATCTTACAGTGGTGGAAAAGCAAGACATATCGTTTTCTAAACACTATCCATGATACCACGTGACATTCTAACAACTCCAGTGTCAATGATAGTATCAGAGCAAGCATTTAGTGCAAGCAACCGAATTCTTGACGAGAAGAGGAGTAGAATGTACTTGGATATCTTGAAGGGACTAATGTGCGTGAAAGACTGGGAAGATTCCAGAAGACGGAAACAACACTATACGGATGATACACTTCAAGAATATTTTTCAAACTTAGACATAACGGAATCTTCTGGAAACGATTCGGCCACAGTGTAATTTACTTATCCTTGTAATTTACTTATCCTTGTATATTGCACTCTTTTTTCCTTCGCTAAGTTTTGTCCCGATCTCCCCACGGGTTTTACTTGGTAAGATTTTTAACGAGACAGTCATTTATGTGTACTTATTTGTATTACTTTAATTCAATAAAATCACATCTTTTATGGGCATATGATATATTTTCTTTTTTTCATTAAATATTACAATAAATATTAAAATGGCCAGGGCTGGCCTATGAAGGGCCTAGGCCCGGGCTCGGCCCTGATCCTTACGGACAAGGGTCTGAGCCAGGGTTGGGCCTAAAGGAAGACCCTCAGGCCCGACCCTGAATTGTTCAAGTCCGTGCCTCTCACAGCCTAGGCCCATGGCAGGCCTGGGGTGAGACGTGTCGTGCCGGCCCGGCCTGACACGTTTGACACCTCTATTATTAGCCAATGACGAAGTCATGTATGTTCTCTTTGTTTAAAGTTGTTTCAAATTTTAAAACTCTATTTCACTATTTTGTCCAATCCTTGTGTTCATCCTGTGGTATAAGATTTTACATTTTGAATCACAATATTCTTAAAAAATAAATTTTGAACACTCCATTCATTTCGCTTATTCGAGTTTTGCTACAGTAAAAAGCTATCACAAACAATCTAACTTTTTCACTACAGTAAAAAGTTCTCATATAAAATCACATCTCAACTCGAATTAAAAACTCGAATCAACGAACTAAACGGGCCTTAAAACTATAAAGTTAATAAGATAGTTTTAAATTTAAACAATGTTAAAAGAATATAAATTTTAGAATAAGATACTAAAATTGGACAAACTCCGCTAAATCTAATAATAACAAATAACTTTTCATTGACAAAAAAAAAAAAAAAAAAAAAAAAAAAACCTTCTGCTGGAATATAGCTAGCAATTCTATTTGTCAAATAAGTCTTTGAAAAGAGTCCAAACCAAAGAGAAACTCCTTTAAAATTCTCCACTAACTCACATTAACAGGTTGTTTAGTATATAAAAAATTTAAATAAAAAAATTATGCTAATAATTCTTTTAAAAAAATTTGAATTAAAATTCAAATCATAATTTAAATACACTTCTCAAACGGAATCTAAAGACTTCCAATAATTAGCTTTTCAGTGGATTTAGCGTTTTTTTTTTTGGGGGTCATTTTATAAAGATTTTGCTCAAATGCTTTTCTCTTGATTGACCCAAGGAATTTTTTGTTCCCTGTTTGGTTCACTAGCCTATGTCTGCCAGTGAGCAAGGAGAATTGAAATCTACCATCCAACTTTCTCGTCCGCAACACCATGACATTCTTATATTTTATACGTGGATGATAAATGATTTAACCCCATGCGGATTATATTTCCATCCTCTCATTAAAGTGGGCATGAGTACATACAGAGTTGCTCTTTTTTTTTTTTCCTCTCCTTTTTGATAGAAGAAATTAAGGCCACGTTCATTTCACTGATTCAAGTTTAGAATTTGAGTTTTACTATAGTAAAAAGCTCTCAGAAACAGTCACATCTAACTGTTTTGCTACAGTAAAAAGCTCTCACATAAAATCACATCTCAACTCGAATCAGCGAACTAAACGAGTGCGTTTAGAATAAGGATCCGTGCCATGGTTCGGATCACAATTCGTGACTCGTTATAGTATTTTTTTCACAAAAAATACACGTAAATCGAGAATAATTTTAAAGCATGGTTCTGAATCTATGAATCAACGTCCCCTAAAGAATTTCATAACGAGAATTGGTGTAAATGAAACTTTTTTTTTTTAACTAAATGATATATCTAAACACTAATTCTCTTCCCACAACCCAAAAAATATCAAATTTTTGAAAGTTATTCTTTCTCACTCAGTGAAAAACCTAATCAAAGGCTTGGACGAGGCTCTAAAGGGCTAGCTAGACAAATAACACAATATAGTAATATATGAGTAACAATTTGAGTCATGACACGATAACACGACTCAAAACTCACACAAAATTAACGAGTCTGGGCTTACAATAAGAGCACTCCTTTGTGTGATGGGAGACACAAAAGTAGGCCCCACTTATAAGGCCTACGTGGATCCCACCATGTGGGGCCTTCTTCTTTGTGTCTAGGAGGATAAATTCCTATGAGGACACAAAGATTTTCCTTATAATAAATAGGTTTAAGTTATAATCGAGTTGACACGATTAATAAAAGGGTTGGAGTAAGGTTGATCTTTTAACACTTTTACCTAAGTTGACACGATTAATTGTATATATCATTTATAAATTAGTGATACACGATATAATATAAAAAATTTAAATGATGTATTAAATACAAATAATATGTATTTCAAAATTTTTAGATAAATTTTACTTGTTTTCTTAAAAGAAAAGATAAATTGATCTATAAAACTAATAAACATGCCATGATCATGTTAAATAAATTCTAATTGTATCGATTATTTATTCCATATATTAATTTAAACAAGTTACGAAGTTGACACGATAAAAAAATAGGTCGTGTTTAAATTGACACTTTGACACGTTTAATAAATATATCGTGTTTTAGGTTGATATTTTTTGACACGCTTAATAAACGGGTTAGACACGACCATTATCATTAACATGAATTACCATCCTAATTATGTTAAAATAGCATAAAGAGTTTAGGATACAATACAAATTACACAAATTAAAAACATTATAATGCTTGTTACATAATTTTATATCATAAAAAGTAAACTCATTATATTAATTATGACGTAATTTTACTATTCCTAAAATATTCACACAAAAAAAGACTGTATAATTGAATTCCGAAGGATGGTATTGTGGAAATTTTGCAAAGAAATAAGGATAATTAGGACATTATAGGAATCGATCTCCATTTGGATAACGGGCTGCGCAGGAACCAGGAAGGCCATTTTGGTTTGGTATTTGGATATGATAAAAAGCCGAGAGAAGGAGAAGGTCGCACACACTCGGCTGCTGCTCTCAAGCTCTTAACAATGGCTTCCTCATTAACCTCCTCTTTCCAAACCAGGTAAGACCCATCAACATCCTCTTTCTACCTTATACCATCTGCTTTATCTTTTTTTTTTCCCCGTGAATTTGCACTTCAAATTTTTTTTTTTGGGCCAGTGTATAAATTATAACATTGCTTCTGCAATGTGGTTTCCGTATCATGCTGCTGGGTGATTATGATTTTGTTAGGAATTTTGGAAAAAATTGAGCTTTTCTTGTGAATCCTTGAACGTTCTCAATATTGGGTTTTGTTGGCTTTTGTGTGTAAATTAGTTGGGTTGTCTGTGTTTTGGTTGATATGGGTCTTCTTTATCTGAAATATAGTTTAGCTAAACAGCACAACTTTGCATCTCAGTGTCTTGTTGCTTCACAATTTGACTTTGTTTCTGTTGCCACACACACACATATGTACATGTGTGTGTGTGTGTGTGTTTTTATTAAATACCAGTGTTAATCAAATGCTGATTGAAAAGTTCGACATGGTTGTTTGCCACGTATGCAACAAAATCCCTCTTATGTATGGTAGTGGGTGCAACATTACACTTATGTAACATGAATTGGCCCTACCTCCTAGTTATATTTACTTTTGGAAAATGAAAACTTGGATGCTTGAAACTTTAGATTTGCTGACTCAGTTTGTGATGGTCGCAGTCCTTTTTCTTGTTCTGGAAACATGAACGTAATTTTGTGATGCGAATTTGAATACAAGATTTTTTTCTTTACGAGGATTCGAAATGCGAGAGATGATATTTAGCATTTCAAATAGCTCGAAACTTGTCTTAATTTATTATATGACTGATCGCGGTTAATGATTATTGAAGCCTGCTATAGCTTCTTGTAATAACGGAAACTGTAGTTTGAGCTTCATATTGTTTCTTGTTTCTCTCCAAATTTTGACGGGAAACTTACAAAGTCAGATTGTGATGTTGGGGCTTAGCAAAGAGACAACTTGGTTTTTTGTATTTTTGTTTTGTTTTGTTTTGTTTTGTTTTGTTTCCTTTTCTTTTCCCCCTAGGCCTCAACTTTCTGAGCACATGAATGCAGTGTCTCTTATGTCGAGTATTTGCGTCTGACTTCTGCAATGTATATAGTATTGAAATGATTTCACCTAAGAGTTGACTCTGCAGCTTAGACTTTACAGAGAAATATTCCGAAAATTTAAGAGGAAATTTGCATATGTTTTCAGCAGCTTTCGATCTGTATTTTTGGGCGAGAGAAATGGATTCTCTGTTTCTAGTGTTCCTGTAAGTCGTGTTGGGTTTGTGAAGAAGAACATAGAATGTAAGGAATCTCGAATTGGAAAGCAAGCAATTGAAGTGCCGAGCAACGTGACAATCACATTGGAAGGACAGGGCTTGAAAGTAAAGGGCCCTTTGGGGGAACTCTCACTCAATTATCCACGCGAAGTGAAGGTTGAGAGGGAGGAGTCTGGAATTCTAAGGGTGAGAAAGGCAGTCGAGACTAGGAGGGCGAATCAGATGCATGGCCTCTTCAGGTAAACTCTCCATCCTCTGCTCTATATACTTATAGTGATAACAAGACTAAGAACATATCAAATACCATAGCGGATAATTTGAATTTAAAGTCAGGGTTCTACACTTATCAATTGAAAATTCCGTTCTGATCTTTTCTCTTCCTGTCCATGTCTGTCAATCTTATGTTAGATTAAGGTTGATAGCAAAAGGGAAGAAAGAAAGAAGGATAAGAATTTGGTCTGTATTTTACGAGAATGCTGCTGTTTAAATTTAACTTAACTACCTAATTATACATGCATACATAGATAGCTGATAAAAATTCTAATTATGCTAAATTAATGGAGGTTTTAAGCTGATTTTGTTTTATTTTTGTTACTTTATGGATGCTGTACTTTTATTTTGCTTCTGTAAAAATCTAGCCATTATTACGGGATATGTATCTCCAAGCCTGCTCCCCAGGGCAAGCTTTCAACTACAGAATTTGTAGAATAGCGATTTCAAGAGCTTGAGAAATCACTGATATTATAAGTTACTTTATTTGATTAATTCACACATATTCAATTCCCTTTTTTACGTTGTATATGAAAGAATATTAGAAGTTTGGTCTTTACTCTTATTTACCTAGTCGGATATTGAAACAATTTTGCTGTAAGTAAAAGGTAAGTGCACTTAATTCACGAGCAGTATTCTTGGTAAAATCTTCTTTGGATTGGCTCTTACATGCCCATTTCATCTAATTGGTTAGGACGCTGACGGACAACATGGTGGTTGGAGTATCAAAAGGGTTTGAGAAGAGACTTCAACTGGTCGGTGTGGGATATCGTGCGATGCTGGAAGGGAAAGACTTGGTACTAAGTCTCGGATTCTCTCATCCTGTGAGGATGACGATCCCCAATGGCATTCAAGTGAAGGTGGAAGACAATACCAGAATCGTTGTTAGCGGTTATGACAAGAGTGAAATCGGGCAGTTTGCAGCTTCCATTAGGAAGTGGAGACCCCCAGAACCATACAAAGGTAAGGGTGTGAAATATGCTGATGAGGTTATCAGAAGAAAGGAAGGAAAAGCGGGGAAGAAGAAGTAATAAGCCTCTAATTGTTTCTCTTTTGCTTGTTAGTGTACATCAGCGGAACTGTATGTGCTAAATTACTGTTAAAGAAAAAAATTCATCTGTATCGAGTTTTGTTCTTCAATATCATTTTCATTAGTGTTAGTTTCAAAGTGGCGTGTGGAACTACTATTCCTTTGACTTCCATTACTGAATCTGATACTAAATGGTGCTTACTTTTTTGGCCCCTTAGGACTTCTTGTTCTTCAATTTAATCCCTTTTAAGTAAAATGACAAAAGCAATGTAGAAAATGCCCTAGAATTGTAAAAACCAGATAGCACAAAAACAGATGGAACACCAAAAGATACTGAAACAATTCACTTCACAAGAGAGGAAAGTCAACATTACTACAATATATTTTGTTTATCTACTTCATACTCATCAGTACCTAGACATAACGTTCATTGCCCAACCAGAATTGCCTTAGAAGTGTTGCATTTAACTAAAAAAGACTCAGAAAGCTCAGAGGAGAGAAAGCACAAATCCACATGAAGGTGGCATTTACAGGGAACATCAACAGTCGATGAAACAAAAGTTACCACAACTACTGAACTTAGTAGATGAAGCTAGACAGAGGATAGTGTAAACTTTTTCCAAAACGTTGCTCCAAATGCAATTATTGACATCCAAATCACCAGCACTGCAACCATTGTTAAACAATGAATGTTAAACCGTATTCAGACTGAAACAACCTTAATATATCGAAGGTATAAAGATGCAGACAGGAAGCACTGCTTTCAATTGAACAATTGAGAGAATAGAGCTACTTCACTTTCTTCATTTTTAATTTTTAATTTGTTCTTTGAAAATCGGTTAAGAAGAGAAAGCCATATACCTAATAGCTATTGTTCTCTCCCGAGTCTCCTGATCCTTCATGGACCTCTGAGCCTGATTTCTCAGATTCCTCTGGCTTCTCGTCGCCTCCATTTCCATGCTGCGAATTCGAACAGAAAACAGGGATTGTATAAGCATTAGCCATTAGATCAGAAAACCATAAACTGAGGAAATTCACTATTTACAATTTGATAATACCAATAGGAAAAGATTCTTTGGAATACATCAGTTTCAAGTTGATATTGAAGATATTACCAGCTTTTTATACGCTTCCAGAGCTTTCTCATACTCTGCTTTCCTCTTCGAAGCTTTTTCAACGTACGGAGCCTTGTCCTAAAGAAACAAACACACACCAGAAAAAGAAATTACAGTTTCTTATCAACGGAATCTCTAAGATACAAGGGAAAGACTAATCGATTAATCAATTTTTTTACATTAACAAGACTCGCTAACATGCTTTACATCAAACATCAAAAGTGAAATTCATGAAGCAACTCACGCAATGATCTCTGGATTTTGATAATATAATAGCTTATCACTTTTTTTTTTTTTAAGTAATCAATTTATATCTTCCACTCTATAAGATTTACGCTCCTATACGACACAGGCAAGAGGTGATCTTACAGCATCAGACATTGATTTCCATTTCTCTCCACCAGCTTTCCCTACCTGCACGGACGAAGCATCTAGAAAAATGAATATCCACTACCGAAACGTTTCTCTCTGTATAACTTCCTAGAAATTGAAATGAAATAAGAGTTGCGATTTTCAGTTTAAATTTTCGACAAAACGCATCGCCATACATGAACAAGTCGGTAATCAGAAAATAAAAAAAAAAAAAGGAAAAAGAAAATTAACCAAAAAAAAAAAAAAAAACTCCAATCTCACTTCTCTTTTAGCTTCAATTTATACCGAAACCAAACGTGGAGCAAGAAGTACATATAATTTTCATTAATGAGAAAACAAATTAGTATCGCCGAGTTCGAATCTCACAACTGCAACAGATTTCACATCCGGATAGTTCTCCTTGTAAGACTTTCTGAACTCCTCCCTGTGATTAATACAAAAGATCACAGCCAGGAAAAAAAAAGAGCACTCGATCAGAACACAAACTAAAACGAACGCAATAAAATCAAATCGAAAAACTCAAGATAAGAAAACTACATGAAGACGAAAAAAGCACTGGCAGGACGCTTCGGAGCATCGGAGTTCTTCTTGCTGGCCTTCTCCTTCTTCGTTTTGGTCGCTCCGGCCTTGCTCTTCTTCAAAATCCTTCAAAAACAAAAAGCGATCGATCAAACTTGTCGACAAAACCAAAAGATAATTCAATAGCTGATCCAAGAGAAGCAACAAGGAAAACAGAGAGAGAGAGAGAGAGAACGGAAAGCAACGAAGAGACACAAATTCAGCTCAAAACGATTTGAATATAGAAGCAGAAACGGAAGAGTGAGAGCTTACTCAACGTCAGGCTTCTTGTGAGCAATCGCAGCGGTTTTCGGACCTCTCATTCTGGCGATTTCTGATCTCTGAAACTCGTAGATACTCACAGAGAGAGAGAGAGCAAAATGTAAAAGAAGAACGAGAGAGAGAGAATGAGGTGGGGGTTATATATAGATACAGAAGAGAGGGAAGGAAGAGCTCAAGCTTAACGAATTCGAAATCGAAAGAAATGGGAAGTTGCGTTGAAATTGCTGCGATCGGAGTTTTTGTGAAAATGGGCGGGAAAGTAGTGGACGGACGAGTTAGTTACGTGAAGAAGCTTGAGATGATCACTCTCGCGAGTTTCAGAGTGTAGTGGACTCGCCATCTCAAAACTTACACGTGTTGGATTGCTCGTTGGAGTGGCGCGTGGAGTTTATCTGCGAGTAGGTTTTCTTTTCTGCTCTATATGCGTGCGTGCAAAACCGTCTCTCTGAGGATCAACGCACTGGCTCAGGCCGACGCAGTGAAACGAAAACATATAAGCATGCCATAGCTGATGCAAAAATTTCCATTTCCTTTCACTCTCTTTTGATACAGAAGGCTGACATTTTCTATTAACTAAAAGGCAATTTTCACTTTGTTTTTTTTAAAAAAAAAAAGGTAATTTTGACTTCTTTCCATTAAAAAAAAGTAATTTTTACCCAGATTTTCAAAATGTTTAATATGATGGGGTAAACCTAGAAAGAAAGTATGTTGCGCAAGAAAAGTCAACCGGAGCTGGTCGGGCTGCATGAGCAAGTTGGCTGGCCCTTTGGATAGAAGATTTGGGCCCTATATAGTGTATAGGCCCGAGGCGGACCCAATGGAGCATCAAACCAAAGAGGCGGGCTTCGGCCTAGCCCATTTAGTCATGCTCATTTTGATAACTTTTGGTAAACCTAATCTTTTTTTTTCCCTTTTTTTTTTGGTTCGGGTTCGAATTAGAAGTGTGTAATAGTCAGGGGTTGGGGTTCAGTTGGGCTTTAGGGGTCACTAACCCATGATCCACCTTGGAGTTGGACCTACCATTTCTTTTACTTTCTTTTATAGAAAAATGTAATTGTTTTTCAATTTTTTGTTGTTGTAATATATATGTTTTTTATTGTTATATATAGTGGTCAGATCTTAACCTTTTTTTTTTTTTTTTTTTTTCTTGAACTTCATGTGACAGATTTGAACTCTATATTTTATCTTTATGGTGGAATTAGATGTGAATTTATTGCTAGACTACTTAATTGTGTATTATTATTTGTATGATTTTTTTTTTGTTTTCTTTAATGATGAATTAAAAGTTGAAACAATAAAATACAATGATTAACGTAATTTTATTGAACGGATGACCTCTGGATAGCCGAAACCTGTTACGGGGTGGATGTACGGCGGCCTATCTTCTTTTTTGCCTGCATCTTGAACCCATTACATTGTCATCCCTAATTAAGACACAATTACCATATATATCTCATAATGAAACCACACGATATGAATAAATGTTTAAGCATAGACAATAAAAAATAAAATAAAAGTTTTACTCTTCGCAACAAAATTAAAGAAAAGAATGGCATTCTTTCTGTGTACTTTATATCTTAAAAGGAAAAAAGAGGGAAAAAGAACAAAAATGAACAATATATAATAAGATTGAACACCAATGATTAGATGATGAATTTCTCGAACACCAATATGAAGAATTTAACCCACCAGTAACTTTGGAGCCTTTAAACGATCCGATGGAAATCAAACATTTGTCGTACCCGAAAGAAATCAGATTTGGAGCATCAACATTGACGTCCACCTTCTGGAAAAGGCTTGCAACCAACTCAAGATGCAATGTTTTGTTACAAATCTTGAATTGTTGGGATCCTCCCCGGCAAGCCAGTTTCAACTTCACAAGATGAGGAAGTCTGAGAGATTCGATCTTGCGACGTCGTCGCATGAGCATCCTTGACGGCCTTCAGCCATTGACGCAACACCTTAAGATGAAATTTCTAGTGCGCCATTCTCATCATGTCGCCAATCCAATGTCCCGTATAAGAAAAAGTCTCAATCCTTGTGGCCAATTCAAATTCAATTCTAGAGCATCTACAATGTGCAATCTTCAAGGCCTTGAGATATCAGTTTGAAATAGTAAGCCTTTCTTTTCAAGCCAAAGCAGAACAACAAATCCGATTGCTCTAGAGAAGAACAACTTGAGATTATGTCAAGAGCATTCTCATCATCCAACTTATAATATTTCAAGGAGAGAATTTTCAAGGACTTGAGAGTAATAAAGTCAATATTATTATGCACATTCAACGTCAAGTTGGCCAGTTTCAAAACTGTTAGTGAATTTACATGAAGAATGAATTGAGATAATGTGTACAAAATTTCATTGATTTTAGTATCTATATCCAATTATCTCACATTCCTCTCAGCAAAAAAAACGTAACAAATTTTCCATCCTATCAAAATCTTCTCCATAAATAAGTTTGTAAAGCTTGAATTTTTGTATCAAATTATTGTCCTTGAATTTTAACAAAGTTTTGTCCACAAAGTTGACAAAAATTGTCTTGGTCTTCGTTTACGTCGAATACGGGGTCCGAAGCCCAAGCAAGAAACCAAACCTTCCAAAGCCGGCAAATCCGGAAGGCATCGCCTTTGGAAAGGAGCGAGAGGATGTGCCTGATGAGGTTGTCCAGTAACCTTATAGCTGATCCAAGACGATGTCGTTTTGGTGGTCTTGAATATGATGATCGTCTTGCTTTGTTATTACGAAGGACTAGAGAGAGGCTTCTATCTCATGCACTGGATTAGAAAGGACTAGATAGGATTAAATTTTAATGCTGTGTTTGGTGAACATTTTCAAAGAACTAGATTGGATAAATTTTTATCCAATCCATTATCAGAATCCCGTAGAAGGAAATGTTGCTATCCCCTACTGAAGTATGTGATCATTCTTTACTAAAGCACATTGTCAAAAACACTAGGGACCTATTTGTGAATTTTTATAAAATTTAGGATTTAATTGTAATTTTTTAAAAGTTGAGGGGTCAAATTATAATTTTATATGGCTAAAATATTTTAAAATTTTATATTTTTGCCCCTTAAGTGTTGAAAATTTTAAATTTTTTACAAAAATGCCTTTATCCTAATAATACAACACCAAATATGAGATTGGATTGAACTAAAATCTAATCTTATACTTTCCTATACATTCTAATCCATTACCCTAAAACTGTACTATCCTATCCTGCACACCAAACAGGGCCCTTGAGAATTGAACTTTCAAGGGCAAAATGATTATTTTATTGGAAAGCTCTTCGTGGCATTAAAAATGTGGTCCAATCCAACCCTTGTCATGACTGTTCTAGTCATGAGCAATCACTATGGTAGCTGACATGTGAAGGACAATATTTTCTTAGACAGGAAATAGATCAAAGGAGA
The DNA here is from genome assembly GCF_000414095.1 of Morus notabilis. Lineage (NCBI taxonomy): Eukaryota > Viridiplantae > Streptophyta > Magnoliopsida > Rosales > Moraceae > Morus > Morus notabilis. The sequence goes on from NW_010362536.1 coordinate 16,799, forward strand.
ATCTGCATGTTTATTTAGTATCAATAAATACAAAAGATACTCGATGAATATCACCTTGTTTGGTCCTCCTGAGTACTAAGCTAGCAAGTTGCAGAAAAGGCGTCGCTTTCCAGCAAACAATATCTCATCACATAACATCCCATCTGATAAGATATATATATATATATATTTTTTTTTTTTTTTCTTTCAAACGACTTCACTATTAAATGTCTCCAAGAAAAAAAATTACGTAGTAGGATATGAAAAATATTTGCTTTGAAATAGTTTTGAATAATTGGATCACATAATCATATGTGCTCAAGTGAAATCTAATAATTTAAAATAACTTTAAAGGTACCTACCACATAATTAATCTTTTAAAAACTGTGAAACAATGACTTGATATATATTAGTTATAGGAATATATTAGTTATTTAGTGGCGATTATCATTTTTTTTTTTAACCAGCTAAAAGCTGACATCTAAAATTGGGTGAGACTCCATGTCATAATTAGTACTAAATCTTTAATCTTTTAATTTTTTAATTGTGATTTTAATTGTGATGTTTGAAATTTAAATTTTTTAAATTTAAGGTACACTCAAATCATGATTTTTAAGGTATACTCAAATTATGATTTTTAAGATATACTCAAATCATGATTTTTAATTGTGATGTTTGAAATTTAAATTTTTTGTGAAAAAAAAAACATTATAGCAAAATCAATAATTTAAATTTGAGTATATGAAACGTACAAGCCCTTAGTTTTATTTTTTCATATATCCTTTTTCCTAATAATAATAGTAGTAGTAATAATGTGGGCGACTTTATTAAAAAAGAAAAAAAGCTCATGAATATGGACTATTTAATTCAAAAAAATATGAGTTCACTTGTCACATCACTTGCTACAAAAATGTAAGAATTAATTTAACAAATGGTTCCTGAGGTTTTACTTTCAATTCCACTTTTATTTTTGTCTTTTATAACGTCCCACAGTTGGTTCCTAAGGTTTTATTATATTTCAGTTTTGGTCATTCCATACTAGGTGTTAAAAATTTAATAAAATCCGTATAAATTAAGGATCAAAATTGAAAACAGCCAAAATTTAAGAACTACTTGTAGAAATTAATTTTTATTTTTTTATATTATTTTAGTCCCTAAATGTTAGGTGTTGTCAATTTTAGTTCATAATTTTCACAGATTTTGTCGAATATTTAACACCTAATTAACAGATGGACCAAAAACTGAAACACAGTAAAATTGTAAGGTCTAACTTTGTGACGTTTTAAAAATTAAGGATCAAAGTGGGATTAAGAGTAAACCTTAAAATCATTAATTTGTGGAATTAATTGAAAAATGATGAGTGAGTTTTACTGGCTCATTTGGTATCGTTTTAGACTTAATAACTAGTTGGTTTCGAGGTTTTTGTTAGTTTTTATGTGTGTTTTCGTTCTTTGTTTGAAGGATAGGTGGAAGTCTATAATTTGGAAGGTTTTGGACAAATTTCGGTGGAAAAAGACAGCAATCATAGCGCTTAGGCGCCAATCTATAGTGTCTTGGCGCTGAGTTTTATGGAATTAGCGTATTGGGCAGAACTGATGGCGTTTTGGCGCTAGTTTGCAGCGCTGCGGCACTGAAATCCGACAAAAATTATGCACCGGGCAGAATGGGCAGCGCTTAGGCGCCCATTACAGCGCCGCAGCGCCCATGAATTTTATATAGCAGCGCCGCAGCGCTAGAAACACAGCGCCGCGGCGCTACGATACGAAAAAATACGCGTTTTGAAGGCCAATCGCGAGAAAACTTACCCTTTTTGACCCTAAGGCTCTGAAACATATAAATAGATGATTCTAAGGCAATTAAAAGAGACTTTTAAACTGTGGAATGACGGCTGGCTTTTGAGAGAGTATTCAAGAGAAGGAAAGAAGAATTGGGACGGAGAAGAAGAACGGCTCAAATCCGGAGACGGCTACACTTCAATTCAACTCCAAACTAGTTCTTTTCTTTCCTTTCCAATGATTAAGACTTTGTTTAGGAATTTATTTTGTTTAGAGATGAACTAATTCCTTTTTCTAGGGCTACGATGTAGCCAAATTATGAATGTTCGAATTCTCAATCTTCTTTTTAAGTAATTGATGTTTAATCCATATATTCTGAGTATTTCAATTTATTCTTAATGCTTGTGATTGTTTGGCCAACTATTACATGATTTTGTATTTGATTTGAGACTGAGAGGTGATAATTGAATAAGCTCTTAATTGAAATACCATGAGTTGTTCATAGGATAGAGATATCTATGATGCTTGTGCAGTTCTTTTGAATTTCTTACACTTAATTATTTTCAACAGGTTTAGAAGTCTGACAGAGATGTAGATTTTGCTTGTTGGATTAATATTATTGTTGCTTGAGAAAGAATAATAATTGCTTTAGAGAAATTGCTGTCAGTATAGGATTGAATGTTAATTTGCTTGAATTATGAGAATTTGAACATGATTAATTTGGTGAAATCGGAAACCCTAGAATCTTAATCTATTGAATTTTCATCCGTTGCTTAGCATTGTTTAATTTATTTAATTGTTTTAGTTTTACTTTACTTAATTTTATAAATTCTCTTTTCAAGTATTCAAATAAAATTAGGGTTAATATAATTTCGGTAATTAGTAAACAACAATCCTCGTAGGACGATATTCTTATTCACTATTATATTACTTGATTGCGATAGCGTATACTTGCGTTACGATTTTTCACAACAAAAAACTTATTGGAACCCCATACCCTTGTCATTACATGCGGAGATTACTAGTGAGAAAAGAATTTTAATGTTATCGGAACTTCAAAACTAATGCTACAATATCTTCTTCTCGTCAGTTCTTCAAAATTGGTTCCTTCGACGCATCCCATTTACTCAACCTTTTAGTTGCTTCTTCCACCTGAAATTCATTTCAAAATCCCGTTTTACAACAAAGAGAAATAACTGAAAGAACATAACTATTTATTCTAACCAACCCTTATTTCGGGAATAAGAGGATGATATTTTTGTTAATTGAATAGGGTTATAATAACGAATATTTTAAAGAAGACCTATATATGCACCTCTTTATTCCAGTCCGTCCGAAAAGTGATCCAAAACAGGATGAGTGTTTGCATCACAGTGCCTCCAATCATTCCCAACCATATCCCCTATACATCCAATGCGGACAATTAAGTAATTAACATAGCTGCAGGTTTAGTTTAGTGATAATTCAACATCTGATTTTATTAGAAAGTATTAGAGTTTATAAACGGCTCGTTTAATTTATTGATTCGAGTTGAGATGTGACTTTATGTGATAACTTTTTACTGTAGTAAAAAAGTTAGATGTGAATGTTTATGAGAACTTTTTACTATAACAAAATTCGAATCAGTGAAATGAACGGACCTTCTCTCCACTCACAAAACTAATAAAAAATAAAAATAAAAAAAAAACACCGTGTGTGTTTTGTGTTTTGTGTTTTTTTTTTTTTTTTTCTAAGCGTTGATATATGCATATTATTGCATTGAACAATAATGTACCTTTACACCGAGTTTGAAGTAAAATCCTAGAAGAGAACCCAATGGAACACCGACCGCGTAGTAACAACCTACGTTTATGTACGCAACCAAAGTTTGCCATCCACACCCAACAGCGACCCCTTCAACCACAAAACATATAATGTATATAATCGAATTAATAATGTTTATTACAAGCATATGATTTATTAAGCAAAGTGTGGGCAAAAAGCTCTTTTTTTCCTTTTTTCAGATATACTTACAAGAAGAATATCACAAAAAACTAGTGTATCACGTAAAAAGGATCGTGCAATATATAACTAACTAGGGTAAAAAAAAAAAATTAGTCAACTGATTTATCTGATTAATTCTAATGTGATTTCGTGTGTTCTCAAAATTTTTGAAGACTAAAATTATAATTCTTACCTGATAAGACGGGCTGAACTCCATTAAGGAGGAGAGTGAGAGCAAGGAGTGGACAAAGATCAGAAACTGCGGCCGCCACAACTTCACCCTCCGTGAAGGCGTAGCTAATGACATCACGCAAAAAAAGCACAACAATCGCAGAAATCACCGAGATGACGAAAGATATGACAGTCACCACCACCACAGAAAACGCAGTTGATTTTGGGTGTCCAGCTCCTAGCTCGTTGCTCACTCTTACGCTGCTTATAATCACATATTTACACATTGAAATTATCACTAATTAATTAGTAATTACCATTTAACCATGCATAGACTCTTGTGTCTATTCCATGAGAACTTGGGAAGAAAAGAAAAGTGATAGGAATAATACAAGACCTCGCTGCTGCATTTAACCCGATTGAGATCATCAACACCCATCCGGAAATAGTTGTGCTGCAAATTACACACAACCATATGGACATTTAATTAATTATATTGAAAGATCAAGTGACCTTTTTGTGGCAATTGACCAAAGTTGAAATTGCTTTAATGCACTAAAATCACAAGTAGACCAATTAATGGAAAATGAAAGAATATATTTATTTGTATGCTCATGGCTAGGGTGTGTGATGGGCATGAAGATATGATAAATGCAATACGACAAAGTCGTTGGCTTTAATCTTTTTATTTTTTTCCTGCACGAACTACTTGGAAATTGATTCAACTATTAATTATTGAAGATTAATAAGGAAAGGACGAATTGAGAGAAAAAGAAAAGAGAGAGAGGAAGATACAAGGATTAAGACTATAGAGACAATAAATTGAACAGAATCTTTGTCATGATTCAAACTACACTTGCCCAAGCATTTGTTACAATTTCTTAGCTATAAATTAGTGGTATATGGCATGTGTTTTTAGAGAAAACCAAGATCTTCCCTATTGCAAAAAGGAAAAAAAAAGTACATTACACAATTTTGTTATATACTTTATGGTCGACATTTGTATCTTTCAAACGAAAGAAATTAAAGTGGTTCAACTTTGCTAGACGTGGCAAAAAGTTTTGGCATAAAAATTACATGTAATTAGGCTATACTCCTACAATGACGATGCTATAATTATCACGCTAATGATATATAGCATTAATGAAATAATAAGCGATGTCGGAATTGCTTTAAAAAGAAGAATATTATGTGCTAAGTGATGTTGGTTTGAAGCACTATTTTCAGATTCAAACAAGAAGCATGTAATAATGGTGTAAGCTTGTCAGTGGGGACTGGGGACCAGAGGTACGTATTGTCCATTGACGATTGAGTGGGGATTGAGCATTAACATTTGGCTAGAAAATGTCAGTGCTCCAATCACTCACATCGATTGCATACCGATCATAAATTACGTAGCGTTTGGTTCATGAATTTAAATTATGTGATTAGAATTATTTTTAATTTATGTGTATTTTTTATATGAAAAAATACTGTAACGAATCACGAATTATGATTCGAATCAAGGAATGAATTAAGTACCAAACGGACTCTTAGTCTTATTTATCGCTTCATTTGACATGATGAATGACTTATTTGACAGTGGAGCACCACATCCACGTGAGAAAAAACAAAAAAACAAAAATCTCCTGTACTATTATTATTATCATTCTTATTATTTCGATGGAATCTCGAACTATTATGTATTTTTTGTTTCTTAGAAATATCATGTTCCTATTCTATGAAAAGAAAAAAGAAATTAACTATTATTATTATAAGATTAACTCTTGTATTATTATTACTTTGTTATGGCCGCCTTAATTACCATCACAAATCACATTTAATACCAACCGTAATAATTAATAATAAGTTCGAAATAATCCGCTTATAACTAATCCTTTTTGGTAGTATATATAAAAAAAAAAAAAAAACAAAACAAAACAAGAAAATAAAACTTACCAAATAGAGAGAGAATCGAGAGCCAACTCTGGGTTCTCCAGCAAGCCGGAAAGCAGGACCAGAATCTGAAAATACCACGTCTCCAAACACAGCATAACGGCCGACGCCGCCGAGAGCCTAAAGAAGCCGCCCAAGTCTGAAAAGGCTTGGGAGCTGAACCCGGCCCATGTCTTCCTACACCTCTCGCTCTTCACTATGTACACGAACTGGGCCGCCACGATGATCCACCACGACAAGCTCAGCACCAGCGACGCCCCCAGCAGGCCCATCCCGATCCGGTACACCGCCGCCCAACTCACGAATATGTGCACCACCAGCGTCGCCGCCGATATGACGGCACTCGGCACCACGATGCTCTGCGACTGGAGAAACTTCTGGATTGGGAAGTTCAAGGCGTACGCGAATATCTGCGGGATTAGCCCGTAGATGAACAGCGCCGCCGCCGACGCGATCTTCTCCGACTCGCCGAGGAATAGAAGAATCGGCTTTGAGAAGATGTAGACGACCGTTAGAAGGATTCCGGTCAACGTTAGAAGTATCGTTGACCGCTGTAGATATATCCCCAGCATTCCGTACTTTTGCGCTCCGTAGGCTTGTCCGCACAGTGTCTCCACAGCACTCCCCATTCCTAACTGTTATTTATTGTTTAATTAATTGTACTCAAAAGACGTTAATGTTATAATTACAGACATATAATAAAACTTAACGGTAGTTTTATTTATAATAAAACTCTACGGATCAAAACTAAAACATATATGATGTGGGTGTACCATTAGACCATAAGCGAAGATTTGGACGCCGTTGTTGCCGAGGGAGGAGGCGGCGAGTTCGAGGTTGCCGAGGTGGCCGGAGACGATCTGAGTTGACATGGACATGAGGTAGTTGATCATGTAGACGATGACGGCGGGTCCGGCGAGGTGGAAGAGGAGGCGGGACTCCATCAACAAGGCCGGGCCGAGGCGGCGGAGGAAGGGGCGGGTGGTGTCGGTGAGTATTCTCTCGAGTTCGCCGCTGGATTCGTGGCTTGTTTTGGGAGACGGGGACAGCAAGGGTGGAGAAGCGTGGTCGGAAGGTGGATGGAGTAGAGGTCGCCGGATATCTTGGTCGGAGGGAGAAGCCATGGTTAGCGTTTCTCAGGTGTTCTGAGTCGATGTCGTATGAAGAGGGCCAGTGAGAGAGAGAGGCTAGGCTTTTCAAGGATTGCGGGCGTACGTAGCGAAACAGAAAAGAAAATTAATAAGGTTAGGCGCATGTATAGAATAGGTGGCCAGAAAGAGAAGTTGCAAATGCAACAAAGATTTTTCATTTCATTTCATTTCATTTCATTTTTTTTTTTCCTTTTTCCTTTTGAAGTGCAACGAATGGAATTTTTTGTTTTCTTCTTTTAATGGAAACAAAGGAAGATTTTTAGATTATTCTCATTAGTGTCAGTTTATCCTGATTTTAAAAACTCACTTTGTCTTATAAATTTTAAATTATTCTCACTTAACCTTTTTTGTTGTAATTTCTTTTAAAATAAGACGGAAAAAATGGGGGTTAAGTGTGATCATATAATTTTTATATATTTCTTTTTAATATAAATCTAAATATAAAGACCACGTGACTAGGGCTGACAATTTAGATCATGACACGACAACACAACTTAAAACCTACACGAAATTAGAGGGTTTGGGTTAAAACTGGTTGAACCCGCCAAACACAATTAAATAAAGAGTCAGCACGACACGAATTCTTTAACACGAAATTAACCCGCAATAACTCGTTTATTAAACGTGTTATAAATAGATTTACATGAATACGACACATTATCAACCAATTCATAACATGTTTTATAAACATATATATTCAAGAAAAGGGAAAATAAGGTGATATATTCTCGAAGATAAAAACTTAAGTAAAGCCACTAGGGTTTCCTCACATTTTTTTCTCTCCATCTGACCCAGCCGCCCAACCCTAATTCTTTCTCTCTCTCAAATCTTTATACTACTACTTTTGCAATAATTTTTTTTTGTTTTTTAACGTTATTTTTAGCTGAAAAAATCAATTTAAACAGGTTGATCGATGAGTTGTAAACAGGTTACAACCCTTAATAACCCATTTAGTATACAAATTTTACCGGTTAACACAACACGTTAATGACCTGCTTAATAAACGGTTTGGCTATATCGTGTCTGTGTAAACCCACTAATTAAAGAGTCGTGTTCGTATTAAGGATTATAGTGTCAATTAATGGGCGTGACACGACACGAACCTGACATGGCAACACGATTTGCCAACCCTACACGTGACTATGTCATTCTCCTTTTTCTATTCGTTTTTAACAGAAATTACAACTAAAGGGGTTAAGTGGAAATAATTTAAAATTTAAGGAGTAAAGTGAGTTTTTAAAGTTTAGGAGGCAAATTAAGGATGAGCCTAAATTTCAAGGGTATCACTGATAATAATCCAAAATGTTTTCTTGAATAAAAAAAACAAAAGGAAGATTTTGATTGCAAAGAAAGGAAAAAATAGTAATAATGACAATTTTTATTGCAAAATGGGAAAATAGGGTTTAAAAAAGAACTAGTAATAGTGATTTTATTGTATTTAAAAAAGATTAAAAAAACATAGGTATTGGACCCCATATTTTAGAAATTCTATGGTTTAAAATTTAATTTGTATTTAAAGTAACTTAAATATTCAAAAAAATTTATATAAATTTTTTTATTCTACCAAAAAGATTCATAATATTTTTAACTTACATTCAATCATTAATGAATGTATCATAATTAGAAGTTTAAATTTAAATTAATTTTAAATTTAAACTAAATTTTAAACCATAAAATTACTAAAATATCCTAAATAACAAATTAAACATCAATTTCTTTTAAAAAAACCTAACGGATGAGGCTTTTTTGTTAACGTTTTATTACTCAAGGGGAACAAATGTTACGTTTTAAAAATTAGAGGACAAGGGGTATAATTCAAGAAGAATAATTTATATAATTAATATATATCCTGTGAAAATAATGAAAAAGAAATTTCCCCCAATTTCTTATTTTAAAAAAGAAAGAAAAATTCGACACGATTACTTGCAAACAGAATTACTTAATAGGAGGTATGTTGTTCAAATTAACTACTTGCATCAGAATGGCCATAGCTTAATAGAATTAACAATTTACTGACTTTTGTGTGCAAGCAACTTTTTGTTTTGATTTCTACACGTCAACTTTGCTAGAGTTAACAATTTATTTCAATTTGTTTATTTTTGTTTATTTTATGACTAAGTTATATAACGCAGTATTTTTTTTTATAAAAATTTTAATTTTAAATTTTTTTTTTTGTTAAATACAGTGTTTTTGTGCAAATGAGCGTATTAGAAAATTCTAAATTTGCGGCGGCGAAGCAGTATACAACAAAAAGTTGTTACAATACTCCGTCCAATCAATGAACTTACACAAGGAAGAAGCGTCAATTTTGGATTCTAGTACTTAATGACTAATCAATGAACTTACACGCGGAAGAAGCATCAATTTTGGATTGTACTACATATGACTAATCAATGAACTTACACGAGGAAGAAGCATCAATTTTGGATTCTAGTACGACTCTTGAGAAATAATTTGGATATAAAATGAACGTACCTTAAATTGAAAGTGAAATAATTTTAGGAAAAGGTTCCTAAATATTCCCTATATTCTTTTGAAATTCCACATTTGCAGTTTTGCACCTCTTATTATAGAAATATATAAAAAAAAATATATTTTATGCTATTAAAAATAATTCAAAAATAAATCTTTTACTGGTCTTAAAAAATAAATCATTAATATGTAAAATTCTTGACGAGCAAAAGTAAACTAAAAAGATGAGAACGTGCCTTAAACTAGTGAATAAAGAATAAACACAAAGAAGATTCTAGTTGGGCACAAAATTTTAACATTGCTTACAAAGAACTACTTGCTCATCATCATAGTTCAAGTTGAACATTTCACGAGTATGTGAACAATTCACAACATTTTCCTAAACAATTGAATGCTAGTAAATATTCATCGGTATAGGAAAAATGAAACCATAGTCCTTAACCCTCAAGCTATTAATTTAAGCTAAATATCCACACTTACGTAGATATCAAAACTTTGCCTCATCTTCTCCTTTCATCTCGGTAAGGTTCTTCACTCTCTTTATCCTTCAAGAAGCCAAGAAAAAGAAGAAACCCAAAAAAGAAGAATCCACCAGACCAGTTGCCCCCACCGCCACCGCCGCCGCCGCCACCATCACCATCATCACGAGGTGGGAATCCAGTCCCACCATCATCAAGATCTGGTAACTTGTCCTTGGCTGTATAATTCAATCATATCAACAGATGAACTATTTAAATCAATCCCAAAATTTCAAGAAAAAACAGACCCATGAATTGCGACTCGAGACATTATCACACTGCGAACTACACTGAATTAAGATTTCAAACAACAAGAAAATATCAAGAAACCCTAAAGCAACCAAGACTAGGGACATCAGTTTTGGTTCATGCTTGAATTAACACATACTCATACACAACGACACGAAATGTTCACAAGCACTTTTGCCAACTATCAGTGCCTATCTGCTAATACCCACAACAGCGAACAATTAATACTAATACCGGCTATGGCTATTACCTGGAATGTGAGTCATTGTTGGAGCCTGACGTGTAACTGTTTGGGTTTGCTCCGCACTGCATCTGGCATTCTGTAAAACAAAAAACGATTGAAGATCAAGACCTTTTTTCTTCCAGGAAGATTCATTATTTCAAAGAAAGCAAGTACAAAAAGAGAGAGATGCAATGACAAAGCTTACCAAAGCAGCAGCACATATGAAAGCGCTAGACTGTCTGAGAGTAGAGTGCGTGACTGCTTTTCTTGTTCCCGCAAAAGCAAAGCATGTACCACGCTCAATTGGTTCCAACTTGACATTCTGAACCGGTTCTAACCTAACACTCTGAACTTGTCCACTTCTAGCAACCAATGGATGAAACTGATAACAGACGCTTCCTAGATCGGCTTTGCCTCGTTGCTTAGATCCCACTATTCTTGCTGTGAGCAAATACAAAACAGATAACAGTTCAGTACCACCCATGTAATTGCAATCAACAGACGAAAAATTTCAAGTAAGTAGCAATATTTATTGAGACACATCTCTATTAACCAAAATCGAACCTAAAGGATATTGGTCTAGTGACCCTCATGATAGACACCGCGAAAAATTCCTGGGCAGTAACACAAAGACAATATAGTTCACTCAATGATTGCATATCAGTTCTCAATTCCATGTGGCAAAGAAGCATTGCTGTTTGCGAGGACTCAATCATTCAAATGGACCCACTTCTCATTACATTATTGGGAATTTGATGAGCTATAAAGGCTCCCCAAGGAATGACCGACTCATGTTTGAGCATGATGGAATCACCTTTGTGCCGACTTGTTGCCGATAAGCTTTCAAGCCTCGTGAGAATGGAAAACTGGCATTTCTGCCACTCTGCAACCCCTAACAATAAACTTAGAATGCATTGCACCTCTTTGCTTGGTTTTACTTGGATATATACATTTTTTCATATTTTGTTTCATTATCCCCAGCAGTGAAAAGTTAAAGATTATGGATCTTAGTTCTATGGCATCACCCAAGCAAAACAGTTATGCTTATAAGCGGAAAATATTCAAAAGAATAGACGCAAAGAAATAAAATGAAGTAAACAAAGTGAGAATGGTCCAAGTTATACCTGGTGCTAATTGAGGTGAGTTGACAACATTACTTGGAGCTGCCGTACATATTGACATCGTGACGATAAATGACTGACAGCAAAAATAACCTGAAAATGAGAGAGATTGTTTCAGAACAATTGACACCAAATATGTGCAGAAAATACCAAATGAAACTAACATTTAAAGAGTAACTTGGGGGTGCTTCACGAAACTAACATTTAACAAGAGAGAACGTAAAAAAAAATCTTTTTTTTGTTCCCTTCACTCTGTTTACCCGCCATCTTTTCTCTCTTTCATGCCATAAAAGAAGGTGATTCTCATGATAATATTTTTTTTTCACAAATTTATTTGGGCCCTAGTCCCCAAATTTTGCTCAACTTCTACATCTTTTGGTCATCTGTTTTAACTTTAAGGTTTTGGATCCCAGTTTTGTGGGTTTTTTGGCCCCTTTTGTTTTTGATTGGTTTCTTCGTAAATTGTTTTTTGTATTTTGATGTTCTTAAGAGAGCTTTTGTATTTGTTTTGTCTATCCTATTTCTTTTTTGGGGGTATAATTTGTGTTCATTATGAGTAACCAGTCAAGGGCGAGTGCTTGCTTGTGATCGAAGGATTCCTCCGATTTCAGCGGAGCACTATTCTCGTTTATGAACTGCTGGTTGTTGAAATTTTTATTTGTGTATGATTACTCAGAACTAGCCAAACTTGTTTCTTTTCCTACGTGCAATTTGACTATTAACTACAAAAAATCTGTTCTAGTTTTGAATAGATCAGTTGGTGGTAGCCAAACCTTTTACTTTTGTTCTTGTTGCTTTAGCCCTAAAACCTAAAAATCTGCTCTAGTTTCCTCAGTAGGAAAAGCTTGAGCATTGGATACAAGTTCATTTATCAGCTTCACAGAATTTGTCTTTAATGTCCTTTTACTGAAATAATAAATATATTACCTGATTTGAACCTATGAACCCAACAAGCCCTTAGAATCCCATACACACCAAGTATTAACTTGGTTATATCAATTTCTCCAACAAAATATGCCATAAACCACTAAATCCACTATTCAGTACGCCCAAATAAAAGTGTTCTGTTACAAATGCTTCAAAATCCACCACCGTAATACCAAATACTAGCTTGATTAGCTCAAATTTCCAACAAAAACATGCCTTAAATTACTAAAAAAAAGGCTGCAAATCAAAAGGAGTCTAATTACAAATGCTTGCAAAATCACCACCACAAAATACCCATGCGTCAAATTTCGAACCCAGAAAAGAAAACCAGCTATTGTCGAAAAAGAAGACGGCTTGATAGAAACGAAGAGCAAAAACCGACCACAAAACACCAAATCCATTCTTCGGTTTAAAAAAAAAAAACCTACGAATATCAAGAAATCACAAGGCGAAATTGATGAACCAGATGAGTAAGAAGGAAAACTAACCCTAAACTCACAATTTCACTATCGGACGGTGCCCGACGGCGGCGGAAGACGCTGAGGTCGGTGGATTGTTCGGGATTTGCAGATTGGGGTTTCGAGACTCCGGTGAGCGATTGGGAATTTTGGGCAAAAAGGACTCGCGCGTATATGTGAGAGAGAGAGAGAGGAAACGACAACTGAAATAATGAAGGGGTTATTTACACATTTGTGACCTAAATTTATATAGCGGTTCGGCAAGTTACCGCCTATATTTTAAATTTTAGCAATTTATTCTCTTATTTTGTAAAATAATTATAAAGTGTTTTTGATAATGATTATGTTAAATTAGTAATTAAAAATTAAGTTTGATAAAAAAAATTTCAATATCACAATTCCATCGAAATACAAATTTCTTAAATTTTCAACTTTCAATCTTTTTTAAATATAATAAAAAACTGAAAATTACAAAAAAGAAAAGGCATATTGCAATTGTTTTAGCTGAATGTATAGGGTCTTTTACTATACAAAAGTTAAGATTAATTAGGATTTAAAAGACAAATACATTAATTTACTAATTTACTCTTTGAGCCTATAGATAATGTCTTCATGTGCAACTCACGAGCTAAATTTCATCAAAGAATTAACGGATGCCTTTGATTTGACTAACATTTGCTAAGAAATCAACTCCTCGGGGGTTGTGTAGTGGTGAGAATGCGTTTACTAGGAATTCTTTTTTATCTTTTCAGAGCTCAAAACTCTATAGTCATAAGTAGAAACCAGCCCAATATGGAAGTGAAGTAAATCCCGTGTGACGTGGGGAACTGTGGTTTGTGGTTAGATGGATGGACTAGAGTCCTGTTCAGACTCTTCCATTTCTTTGTGGTCTCTGAAATTATTTGAATGTACGTTTGGTTTATGAATTTAAAATTATTTTTAATTTATGTGTTTTTTAAAAAAAAAATACTGTAACGAATTACGAACTATGATTCAAATCATAGTACAAATACACTAACCAAACTCACTCTTAATGGCCAAAGGAGATGGGAGCGTGAGGTGCACCCTGATTTTCTTTTTCATTTAGTAAAACAAAAACACACTCCTCAGTATTAAACAATTCAAGAACCAATCTAGCAAAAATATAAAATGATATAAGCTAGATTAAAAAAAAAAGGAAAAAATGACGAAATCAAGAGTCAACGAAAATAAGAGGACAACCATAAAAAAATATAACAAAACGAAAAACCTGATACAATTAAATGGGGGTAAACCTAGAAAGAAAAGTATGTTGTCAGAGAAAAGTGGACCAAACAGGGTAGGGCCGCATAAAGAAGTTGGTAGGCCTGTTGGAGAGAAAATTTGGGTACGTTTAGAATTCGTTTTAAAATAATTTTACGTTTTATATAAAAATATAAATAAAAATATTTTTAATCTTAAATAGAAATTATTTTTAAAAATACATTTAGTAATTTTATTAAGAAATTATTTTTAATATAAAAAAATTTATTAATATCTCTCTTATTTTACACTAAATTAAAAAATTATTTTTATTTCTATTTTTTATCTTTAATTGTGCTAAATGCATTGTTTTAATTTTTTTCTTTCTCAAAAAATATAAAAAACAAAAATAAGAATAATTTCAAACTCGACAAAGGGCAACCAGTATGTTTTGCATATAAATATTAAAAATTTAAAATATATGTCCAACCCGACCCGATAAGGCATCAGATCAAAGAGCCAGGCCTCGTCCTAGTCCATTTGGTCCTGCCCATTTTGACAATTAAAGATAATCCTTTCTTTTGTTTTTTTTTTTTGGTTCAAATTAGATGTGTGTATTAGTCAGTGGTTCTGGATTTATTTTGAGTTTAGGGGTCACCAACCTATGATCCACCTTGAATCCAACCATTTTTGTTTTAAAATTGCTTTTATGGAAAAAAAAAGTAGTATATTTTTCAATTCTTTTGCTGCAATATATTTTTTATTATTATTAGTGGTCAGATCTTAATTACTGTTTTTTTCCGGAACTTCATGTGACAGTAAACTATATATTTTATGATAGTATTAGATGTGAATTTATTGCTAAATTATGCATGCAACCACCTAATTTTGTATTATTAGTTGTATGATCATTTTTTGTTTTCTTTAATGATGAATTAAAAGTTTAAATAATAAAATACAAAGATTAACAGAATTTTAATGAACGGGTTACTCGTGGATAACCGAAACCTATTATGAGGATGGATGTAACGTAGGGCGGCCTTTTTTTTTTTGTCGAAATCTCAAACCCATTATATTGTCATCCCTAATTAAGATACTATTACCGTATTATTATACATACTACTAAAGGAGGCACTCGGGTTACTGTTCTTAGAATAGTGCCCGGTCCTTCTTCTCCCTCTTATTTGAAAAAATTCCGGTTGTATCATAAATTTGTGTCTTTACCGTTTTATCATTGGTTGCTTATTTTTGCTTTGGTTTTTGTTTGGGTATTTTTGTCTTATCCTCTCAGGCTTCTCAATTGCTTTTTTGGTTACGTTGTGTGAATTTTCCTCATTCATTTGTGCTTTGTTTGACCATTTTCATAACTTTGGTAGAAGAGAAGTTTCGGGTCTTTTATTTTCTCCGCCTGCCGTTCACCTGGCATGTCTTGGCAAAGAGTTCCTTTCATTTGCTCTGAAAAGTTTTTCCTCCTTCTTCCTCTCTCTGTCTGCAGCTTTTTCTCACGCGTATTACCCTGGTTCCTTTTTTCTTTCCGTGAATGTTCTAGGTTTCATTTGTTCTAAAAATCTTTATCCCCTTTGATTTCCTGCTTCTTGCTTTTGTTTAGGGTTATTCGGCCTTTACGGTTTTTTTTTCTAGTCAATGTTTATAGGCTTCTTTTGTTCTTAATATGTTTTTTGTCTTCTTCTTCTCTCCTTTTTTTCTTAATCTTTTCGTTTGGGCTTCTTACCCTTTGTGTTGATCTTGGTTCGGTGAAGCTTCAACAAGAAACCCTTTGCGTTAGGGTTTTATGTCTATCAAATTTTTGGCCTTCATTTCCTGCTTCGATTTCCTTTTGTTTATGGGTTATGCTGCTTTCTTAGCATTTCGCTTTATGCTTCTCTTCCTCTTAAGTTTCTGTTTTTGTTTAGGGGTTTTTTTTTTTTCATATTTATGTGTTTTATTCTACTCATTTTCTTTCCATTTTTGTTAATCTTCTGAATTTTGGTTCGGTGAAGCTTCAACGGTTTATTATATTTGAAATTTTTCCTTCCATTTTTTTTCCCGTTTGCATGTTCTCTGATTATTTTTGCTATCCCTTTTTTTTCTTTTGTTTTATTTTTTCATATTTTTCTTCCTTTTTTGATCTTCTATTTCTTCTCTGAATAATTTATCTTTTTTTTCATCATTTGTTTTGGTTTGATTTGTTAAAAAAAAAAAATTTTCCTTTTCATGTTCTATGTTTTTTCCCTTTTCTTTACGGTGTCGTTGTCTCTTTTATTTCCCCTAAACATTTTTTCGCTTACTTGAAGATCAATTTGATGAAGTAAACATTTAAAATGATGTGAAAGAATATTTAAAGAAGGCATATCAAAAAAGAATATTCTTACTTAACAAATACAAAAGAATGTAAAAGGAAAATTAAAATATATAAGTGAGGATATATTTGTTAGAAATTTATTTTAACGAAGCCAAATTGAGAAAGGAAAATCATCTAATGAAGTGGATTAAAAAATATTCTACAACACTACTATAGGAGGTCGAGTTTTCCTGTTTAAAAAACATTATATATCTTTTTTTGCCCTTCAATTTTTCTCTTCTTCTCTTTTAGACACGTGACTGTCCATTTTTTTTCTTTTTTCTCTGCATTGTTGCTTTAACTTCTTTGTTTTTCCCGTGTTGTCGCCTCTCTTATTTTCTTTTTTCTTAACTATTTTTTCTTTTTTTGTTTTTATTTATCGCAACTCAGAGAAAACAAGAAAGAAAAGTAAAGATGAATAAATCTATATACACTTTAATATGTAAATAAATATGTATTATTTACAGACTAAACTATTGTCATATAATATATTTTTTTATAACATATTTTATCCGTGCTATTTGCACGGGGTAACACACTAGTAAATATACTAAAGGAGATCCCCCCGCCCCCCCTCACTTTTTACTGTTTATTGTACAGTGAAATTCTTTTCCCCGAAATACCCTTTTCCTTTCTTCTCTTATTATCATTCTGGGCGGGGACATTTCCGTCATTGGATCTCAAATTGACAGGGGCATTTTCGGTTGTTTTCCTGTAAATGGAGCCATACGCTTTCTTGTCTCCTTGATCTTTTCACTTTGGGTTTGATTTCATTGGTGATTTTTCAGTAAATGGAGCCGTAGGCTCTTTTGCTTTTTGGGTTTCGTCATTCACCCTCTTTTATGTTCGATTTCCCTATTTCCTTCGGTGATTTCTCTGTAAATGGAGCCCTAGGGTCTTTTGTTTTTTTTATTTTCTCATTTCTGCTGCTTCTCTCGCCCACTTTGGCCGGACGCTATGCATTTTTACTTTAATGCATGCCATTTTGGATTAATTTTTTTGTTTTTTTGTTCTGCCCTCTTTGGTGGTTTTGGTTTGTTTTCTTCCTGTGATTTTGGTGGACGCTGTCCTTTTTCATTTGGGTTTTGGTGCATGTTTTTTCCATTTTCCTGATTAATTCATCTGGGTTTAGATTATTATTTTTGTTTTTTTTATTCTGCCTTCTTTGGTCGTTTTTATTTGTGGTTTTCGTTTGTTTTCTTCTTGTGATTTTGATCGACGCTGTCTTGATTCATTTGGGTTTTGGTGCAGGTTTTTTTGATTCATCTAGGTTTTGGTGGAAGCTTCTTCTATTTTCTTGGTTTGTCTTTTGATTTTAGTTTGAAGTTTGAGTTTTTGTGTAGTTTTGGAGGAGTGCATGTTTTATGATCTTTTCCTTTCTTGGTGATTTTAATGCTTTTTCGTTGTTTTTGGTAGTTATTTGCTTTTGTGGCTTGTCTGTTTAAGTTTTTCAATATTTATAGAAATTTGTTACAATTTCCCAGTGGCTAACAGGTACAATTTTTGAAAATTTTTTTATATAATGCTTTATTTTTCTTCTCGATTGATTCTTTTGTTTAGAAAGAAGTTTTTGTGTAGATGGTTGCATGTTTTTTTTAGTTCATCTTGGTTTTCTTTTTTTCCATTTATTGGCTTCATGTTTCGTGTTGTCCACGGAGCTTATTTGTCCTGCCACCTTCATCAATTGTACTCATTTTGCTGCAGATGCATTAAATGGATTCATGATTTTTCTAAATTGTCTGAGGCAAGTGAAAAATCTGGGAAAAAAAAATATTGTTTCTTTTTCTTCTTATTTCTTTCCGTTTTTCTTCCTCTCATCTGATCATTATATTCATGTTCTATTTTCTTTTTTCCCCCTTTTTCTTATTGTAAATTAAGCCTTGCTTTTATTACTTAAAATTAGGAAATTTTTGTTCTGTTATTTGCATCCACCGACATTGTGCTCTTATGTCCTGCCATGTTGATTTATGTTGCAGATGTATTAAATGAATTTATGATTTTTATAAATTGTCTGAGGCAGGTGAAAAATCTAGGGAAAAAAAGATATTATGACTCTTTTTCTTCTTATTTCTTTCTGTTTTTCTTCCTCTGATTTGATTATTATATTCATGTTCTATTTTCTTTTTCCCCCCTTTTTCTTATTGTAAATTAAGCCTTGCTTTTATTACTTAAAATTAGGAAATTTTTGTTCTGTTATTTGTATCCGCCGACTTTGTGCTCTTATGTCCTGCCACGTTGATTAATTGTACTCATTATGTTACAAATGTATTAAATGAATTCATGATTTTTGTAAATTGTCTGAGGCAGGTGAAAAATTTGGGAAAAAAGATATTGTGACTCTTTTTCTTCTTATTTATTTTCTTTTTTCTTTCTCTGATCCGATTATTATATTCATGTTCTATTTTATTTTCTTTTCCTTTTTCCTTTTTCTTATTGTAAATTAAGTCTTGCTTTTATTACTTAAAATTAGGAAATTTTTGTTCTGTCATTTCTATCCACCGACTTTGTGCTCTTATGTGTGATGTTATCAGAGGCTGTGGACTGTTTACATTTCTTCTCTTTGCTCTCTATTTATAAATATTGTTGCACCTGAATTTATCATCTATGCAACTGTTTTCTTCCCTTGCATTTTACATTTATCATCTATACCTCTATTTTTTCCCTTGCATTTCACGTCTTTGCCCCTCTGTTTCACTGTCGATCATTTACTGCTTTGTTTCGTTATCCATCATTTACTGCTCTGTTTTTTTCTCCCTGTGTCTTTTCACTCCTTCTCCTTACACTCGGTTGGCTGATATATCAGACTTAAGACATTATTTATACCGTCTCAGGTATTATTTATAATCCTTATCCATAACTTTTTAATTTCTGATGCTGATATTGGATGTATTGGTTTCCTGCGATGGTATTAATTTTTGTTGTTTGCGTTTTATTATCTATATTTATTTCACTTCATATTTCTTTACTATATGATGTTGATATGTTCACTCTTTCTTTATTTGTTTCTTAGAAACTCATGTATATATATAGCTTTATTTAACGTATTTTAATCTTAGAAAGTTCTTTTTCGTGGCGGTGATGACTATAATTAACCTTGGCATGTTGAGTTCTATGTAATTTGTTCAAAGATTACTGTGAATATCTTTTTCTCGCTTGGAGTCCAGTTTTATTTGTTGTTTTTGGAAAAAAAAAAAAAAAAAAACTTATTCTACAGCTTTTGCCCTTTTGGTATTTACTGTTTTATTCAAAAACTGTTTATACATGTACTAGCTTTCTTTTTCCACTACTGAGCTTTGGCTTTCCCATTTTGTTGTTACCGTTCGGGGGAAAAAAAATATTGTCCAATCCTTTTTGCTATTTACCATTTCATTCAAGAGGTGTTTGTACATGCAACAGCTTTCTTTTTGTATTACTGACCTTCGGCTTCCTTATTCCGTTGTTATCATTTCATACAAAAAAATTCCCTGCAGGAAAAAAACGGAAAAGAAATGCCTTATTATTTTATTCTCATCTCCTTATTATATTCATCACCTTTTTATTCATGTATTTGTTGTTGTTTAGTGTCTCTCTTTTGTCTGATTTTATTTTATTTTATTTGGTCATACATTCTATTTACATTGCGCCTTTTATGTTGTTTTCTCCTTTGTTTTGCTCTATCTTTAATTCACTTGGTAGTCTTTGAACAGCTCTACATGTTACTCAAGTTATCCATTTTGTGTCGCATGTAAATTATAATTTGTGTGATAGATATAATATGTTATCCTTTTGTGCAGTTGCCCTTAGTAGGCAGCCACAATCTATTTTATTACACATTGCTGAAAATTTTGAATACCTGAGCCACGATTGCTGCATAAACATACTATCATACTTATATTTATTGATTTTTTCAGTTCCTTCTTTTATTCCGTTGCCCTGGTTACTCTATTTACTCACTCATTTATCTATTTCTATTTCGCAAGGTTTTTTACCATTTTTTTGATCCATCCTGTTATTCCTCTGTCGGATATTGCTGTTGACATTTGGCCAGCTTATATCTACCACTTCAGCCAAAATCTGAGCGTTCCAGGTACTATTATCAATTTCTGTCCATAACTTTTAAATTTTTTATACTGATATTGTATCTATCAGTTTGCTTGAGTGGTATTAATGTTTTTTGTTCTTGTTTCATTATTTGCCTTCATTTTCTTTTGTATTTGCCTGATACATGATGTTCATATATTCACTTCCTGTTTTTTTTTTTTCTTTCCTTCTTCTTAGCAACATATGCATATATATGTTTACTTAACATTTGTTAGTTTTGGTAACTCTCTTTATGTGGCAATGATGACTATAATTGATTTTGACATATTGAGTTTTATGACATTTATCTATATATTTTATCCATTGTTCTTAAGTCAAATATTTTGATAATTTCTTCTTCGTTGCTCTTAGTTATTCTACAACTTTTGCCTTTTTCGTCCTTGTTGTTTCATTCAAAAATTGTCTTTGCTTGCATTAGTTTCCTTTTTCTGCTGCTCAAGCTTGATTTTCCAATTTTATTGTTACTGTTTCACAAAAAAAAAAAATCTTGATCCTAAAAAAAAAAAAAAAAAAAAACTGCTTATAGATATATTAGCTTTATTCTCTTATTGCTGAAATTTCGCTTCCCCATTCTGTTGTTACTATTTGGCACAAAAATTCCCAAGACGCAAAAAACACAAATGTGGCTCTTTTATTTAAATCACTTCGTGACATTATCATCCTTTTATTCTTCTATTTGTTCTTGGTTAGTGTATTTCTTTTCTTTGTTTCTTTTATTTTATTATATAAAGATAGTATTATACCTATCTTTATCAGTTTTTTAAGTCCTTTTTGTTTCCCTTTATTTATTTACTCATTTACTTATTTATTTATTTATATTTGTCTAGGTTTTCTACCATTTGTTGCTGCATTCTCTTATCCTTATGTCACTAACTGCTATTGACTTTTCATTGCCTCATATTTGCCCTGGTGCAAGGCTTAATAGTGTTTGAGGTATTATCAATAATTTTTGTACATAATTTTTAATTTCCTCTTATTTATATTGCATGCATTGATTGGCTATGCTAACTGTAAAAATCTACTATTTATACTTTATTACTATTGCTTACATTTGATTTTCTTGCCCTATTAATAAAATATTTGCTGATCTAAAATTTTGACAAAAATTTTTTGAGTCTTGAGAAATGCTATTACTACTATAAGTGTACTAAAGAAGAACTGGGATTTATTGTTCATACGGACTCATTTTATTGTTACTTATGCAATAGAACACTGTTTTTCCCCCTTTTTTTTATCTTTCCTTCCTCTGCCTGGTCTTTTTTTCTCTTACCAGCTGATTTAAAAAGGTGAGAAATATTCCCTCCATTCTCAAGAAGTGTTGGTAACCTATATCTATTTTGTCTTTTGTTTGATAAATGAATACCTATCAAACCTTAACATTTTTTTACATTCCTTTTGCCTTTGATATCTCATCTTTAATCTCCATCATTTTTGCAACAACTTTGTATAATACAAAATTATTTCCCGCTGCAATGCGCAGGTAAATCACTAGTATATTCTATAATGAAACCATACGAGATAAATAAATAATTAAGCGTGGACAATAAAAAAGATAAAAGAAAAATTTACTCCTCGCAACAAAATTAAAGAAGAGATTGACATTCTTCATGTTTACTGTAGATATCCTAAAAGCAAAAAAAATAAAGAACTACTAAAATTTACAATATATCTAAGCTTGGACACCAATAATTAGCTGATGAGTTTCTCAAACAGCAATAGGAAGAATTAACCCACCAATAACTTTGGAGCATTTAACGAGCTTATGGAAATCAAACGTTTGTTATACTCGAAAGAAATCATATTTGGTGCATCAACATTGACACGCACCTTATGGAAAAGGCCTGTATCCAACTCAAGATGTCTTAATGTTTTGTTACAAATAGTGAATTGCTGGGCTCCTCTCCAAGCCAGTTCCAACCTTTCAAGACGAGGAAGTCGCGGGATTCGGTTGATCTTGCAACGACGTCGCATCCTTGATGGCCCTCAGCCATAGACGCAACACCTTCAGATTTGGTTGTGTGCCATTCTCACCTAGTCTTCCAATGTCGCCAATCCAATGCCCCGTATAAGAAAAAGTCTCGAGGTTTGTGGCCAATCAAATTCGATCCTTGAGCATTTACAATGTGCAATCTTCAAGGCCTTGAGTTTTGAGTTCTTGAGTTTTGAGTTTGAAATAGTAAGCCTTTTCAAGCCAATGCAAAACAACAAATCAAACTGCTCTAGAGAAGAAGAACTTGAGATTATTTTGCGAGCACTCTCATCGTCCAAGTTGACATATTTCAAGGAGAGAATTTTCAACGACTTGAGTGTGACAAAATCAACGTTATTATTCACCTTCAACGTCAAGTTGACCAGTTTCAAAACCGTCAGTGAATTTGCATGAAGAACAGATTGAGATAATGTGCAGGGAATTTGATTGGTTTTGGTGTCTATATCCAATTCTCTCACATTCCTCTCGGCAACAAAACTTAACAAATTCTCCACCCTATCAATATCTTCTCCATAAATAAGTTTGTAAAGCTTGAATTTTTGTATCAAAATATTGTCCTTGAACTGTAACAAAGTTTTGTCCACAAAGTCGACAAAATTTTCTTGGTTATTTACGTCCAATACGGGGTCCGAAGCCCAAGCAAGAAACCAAGCCTTGCAAAGCCGGCGAGTCCGGAAGGCGTCGCCTATGGGAAGGAGCGATAGGATGTGTCTGATGAGGTTGTCCGGTAACCCCGATAGCCGGTCGGAAACAATGTTGTTTTGTTGGTCTTGGTGATGAATATGATTATTGTCATCTTCCTTTGTTTCTTCAATCTTTCTTCGTTTCGCCATTCTTACCTGAAAAGGGGAAAAAAAAGGATAGAGATTGTTGTTTTCTGCGTAATTACTAGTGTTTGGTTTCCAACGAGATCATCTCTTTATGAACATACATGTAAGTGTGTGATCAATTTTCAATCTGGGATTGTTTCCTGAAATTTATTTAACAAGAAGGGATATAAATTATTGGGAAGGTTTTTTTTTTTTTCAATGGGATTATTGGGAAGGTTTCTAATTTGTGGCGGAGTCAAAAACCGTTGTATCCGGGTCTTTTGTTTCCTTATATGAACTCTATGTAGAACGCATGAGAAGTTTCTATTTTTGTGTCATCTAGAGTTAGCTGTGAACCGTGGCCCGCCCATTAATATATTATTGTCTATTTGCCGGTTGATATTAATATATATCCTAAAAAAAAAAAAAAAAGAACTATGGACCCGGGGGTGAAAGGATTTTTTAAGTCAATAGGCCCAAAATGTACACCCATTCAATTCGTAGACCCGTTATAAATGGAATTTTAATTTTCATTTTTTTTATTCCTGGGATAAGAGTGAATGACCAAAATATCCTTAAAAATTATGCCCGATCAGATCTTTCTTACTGGAAAGACCGGTTGGCAATTTTCTTACAGGGCACACCAGTAAGAACTTTCTGACCGGACTCAGGTTTCTTACCGCTCCCACCAATCAGAACGGAAAGAAATGACAGACGTGAGTTTCTTCGATTTTACAGATTACTCAACTCCGAAGATGCCATGAAATAGCATGATTCTTGTTGGTTTTTCAAATAAAATACCAAACCACGATTACCCAGCATTCAAACAATGAATTAAGCATAAAAATACAAGATTTGAGAGAATAATGCTCGGACTGTTAATCACCATGGATGCCGGCGATTGTCGACGTCGGTAGGGGCATTCTCCGGCGGTGAAAGGCGGCGCCGCCGGTGAACTTTGGCCGGCAACGTTTCCTCGTGACTGCCCAGCGAAGGAGGGGATTTAGCTCCTCCTTTTCAAACGTTTTTTCTTTTAATTTGAGAGAAAAGGAGAAGGGCATTTAGGGAATACACATTTTTTCATTTAATGAAAGGCCTACTCATTGAAACTTTCTATTTTGGAGCCTACTCATTAAACACATTACACATTTTAAGCCTATTTTTCAAAAGGACTCGGTGTGAAAGGGGGGTAAAAAAAAAAGGAAAGTTCTTTTGAGTGTCACATCGTAATTATCGGAATAAAAGGATTCTACTTATTTATTTTTGTTAATTCAAACTGCGGATGACAAATATTTTAAAGCACACATATATTTTGACATTTTGTACATCTTTATATCCCTCACAAAAAAAAAAAATGTTCCTCTTTATTTTCATTAAAAAGATAATATGCACCTTTTTATTAAAGTCCGAATAAAACTATACTTTGAGTTTCCAAAATATTAAAGTAACCTCTTTTTTTTTTTAAGAAAAAAGGAAAGTAACCACTTTGATGTCTAAGACCAAAACTGTAAAATAAATAAATAAATAAATTCAGAAACTAACTTATCAAAATTAAAAATTCAAGAATTAAATTGTCACAATGCTCCTAATTCAAGGATTGATAGTGTCAATAATTCAAAACTACAAAATGAGAAAAATGAGAAAGAACACTTGTTTTCATAATTAAACTTCTCTACTGTATCAATAGTATCAAAATACCATTGTCAAAGCGTGAACAACTCGAGCCCTTAAGTTTCCAAAATATTTTTTTTCGTCTAAAAGAGTTTCTAAGAAATATTGATGGGAATATTAATTTCAAGTAAACCTGAACCTTTTATTTCTTAATTATTGAAAACTATTATCTTACAGCATTGGCAGGAAAAGTAATTTCGTCATCATCTTTATTGTTTATTGCTTTATACAATGATTCTCTGCTATATGGTAAGGGGAAAAAAGAAGGAAAAAAAAAACCTGTATTCTAACAAAACTAAATGATGGAAAGAATCAAGAACTTCGTACTCAAAGAAGCATCTTGATCACTGCCAAGGAAGAAAAGATCAAGGCAAGCTTCAAGTCTTTAATGTAAAAGCCTGCACCAAAAAGAAAGAGAGAAAAAAAAAAGTAAAATAACTGTAGAATGAAGAAGATAAAAATGTGATCAATCATCAATATGACCCTCCCCGACCACTTTATATTCATGTTCTAAGGTCATGAATTTTCTAAGTATATCTTTACACAAAGTATGGGAAAAGATAAGAATTGTGTTGCAAAGGAAGTGCATAACCCCCATTCCCAAACAAGGATAATGGTCCTGAATAAACTTTTTTATCTCTACGTTGGAATTCTTTTTTTTTTTCAAAGTGGCCAAATATGGAAAGAAAGGCCGCTAATTTTAGTGAATAAGCTTCTCGGCATTTTCTTAGGCATACAATTTTTAGTACTATTGACTTATAATTGACCTCTAGTTGTGTCAAAACTTGTTAATACTAAGAGGCACACAATAAAGCAAGACGGGAAAGTTTGTGTGACCTAGTTTACATGGGAGTAGTTAAGGCACCACTTTGGAATGAGTTGTAAATGCAGACAACCTAAGTTCAAGTCCCGCTGAAAAAGACCGCTGGACTTTTCGGCTAATGATGCCGATGGGCTGTCTCATTGATTTTGACAAGGAAAAAGATAAGATAAGCTTGATTTGGTTTTTAAAGAGAGTAAAATGCATCCCGGAGTCATCTACCTTTTTGGGCCGAGGTAGCCTTTGGAATGGCCGGGATTTTCATAGCTGCAGTTTCGAAAAAGGCCACAAAAGGATCAACTAAGAGAAAGAGTTGAAGGAAGATTGATAAACCAAAGGAAACAGAACTTGATGGATAGAAACTAAGCTCAATTGACAAAAGTAAGATTTAGCAATTCAGGCATACTTCTATTACAGAAAGAAACAGGTTTGGAAGATGAAGAGGGCCAAGGAGCTGCGATGTTGTCGTTTAGATCACAAATGAATCCGACTCCTGAAGTTGTATCGTATGTCACATCTGAAGGCAAGCTTGGCAGAAGGCAGCCAGACTCTGATTGAAAATATGGAAGAAATCAATCAATCTAATAAATCTTTATAACCGTTTTGTAAATACTGAATTCAATCCAATGCTCGAAACTTAATCCGGCAGTTTCAATGCACAAGTACTACCTTGTGATCCGACTGGTTCGTCCCAGTATTAAAATCAACCATCATGAGAAACATGTCATAAACGAGCATCCTCATCAGTATAAGCACTTGACTACAACATTGAAGTATAAAGTAGAATTATACGTAGCATCTATTCATTTGAAGAACCTATAGAAACACTTACCTTGAAGAGAAAAGTCTTTGATGTTTACGTGACAAAGATTATAAACATTGTTTGACACATTAGCTTTCTGCAATTCTGTTCCAAGCGAGGTGGCGCAATGCAAGGCCTGCACGTTGGTAATGAAGCTTTGCTCTTGCAACTTCGATACATAACTCCCCATCGCTTCGCAGCATGATGTCTTGTTTCTTATCTCATGTGCACACTCCTTAACAACATTTTTCATGTTGGGAAAAACTAGTGGACAAGCTGAACGACGTAAAACACAGTGGAAAGAGTATAAGACAAGACAGGGATTATGAATTAACGAGCATTTTTATTTCTTTATTTTCATTTTTCTGTTTGTTTTCATTTCATGCTTACCTTTATTTACTTTGCAATTTGAAAGTCCTCTAAGAACCTCATTTGCAGAAGGAGGATCTAGTTTACTGGCCAGCCACCGGAGGACAATATTCTTGCAATCTTCAATCCTCGTTAATTTCTCGAGCGAATCTTGAGACCCACTTGAAACTGACATACCGATCAATGCTATTTTCTGAGCAGCATATGTTATGGAATTTTGGCAAACTTGTTCACAACACTCGTTGACATTATCAATTTTGCGACAAGCTGAAAGAAGTCTTGAAGATTCCACTATGCTCTCAAATGCATCGATACTGAAAACCGGACAAGAGGCTTCAGTGAGATTTCTTGGTTGAATTGAGCATATCTTTTGAAGTTTTGAATTCGCTCCTCTACTCGTTAGAATCTTTTCAACATCAGAGAGACAGTGCTTTGAATGAGTTAAGTTCAAAGCAAGCATCCCAGAGTATTTACTGGACTGGCCGATGAGAGTAACTAAGCTTGAGGAAAGCTGAGGACAACATACTACATTCGCCAAATATGGTGCAAAGGAAGCCCAGCAATCTGTTGCTGTTATGTTCAATAAACTTTCAACACCTGAAAATTTTAATGTGCAAAGTCCTGAAAGGGAAAATATAGCATTAAGTCATTGCCATAGTATATTGATGATTAGCAAGACAAATATTTAGCGAGTTTCTTGTTGGGCGTGTGTTGCGAGTTATTAGCTAACCAGAGCTCAAGAATCTAATGTAAGCAGAATTTGAACATGTTGACGGTGAAAATTCGTCAACTGAATAATAACGAATTTCTTATTAATGCCCTTGACTATTTAATGCCCTTCTTTATGGCTGAGCTGTCTTTGACTATTTAATGCCCTTCTTTATGGCCTGCGAGTCCCATTCAGGGTCTAAGTTTAGGGTTTGGCGTTTTACCCTACAACAAAACACTTGTTGAAAGACTACGAAAAAATTACGGCATTTTTAAGGAGCATATTTTGTTGAAGCGAATGCCTTCATTTTCTCTCATTTTGATCTCTCACAACCATTCTCTTTATTCGTGGCCAATGAACCCTACAATAACTTACATATGCAACACAAATATGCTATTTTATAATACATTTTAACTGAAGTGTTTCAGTATAGAAAATTTTAGACAGACTTTTACTGCCGACTTAGACAAATTATAGGATGTTCCCTGTCGTTTCTTCTCAGAAAACAACCATGGTTATTTCATGGAGAAGTACACGACAATATGACATGCAGTGAACAAATAATTCATTTTGCACCAGACAACGACGAACGCTTGCGAAACGTACCTGACAATTCTGGTATGCTACCATTTGTTAATGAAATCATTGGTGAAGGACCTAACACCGGAAGAAAGGGTTCCGGATTTCCACTTGGGGCGATATAAGGAGCCATTGCTTTTGTGTCACCAAGGTTCCCACATTGGCACTGGCTAAAACCTTCATAGTGGTGTAAATATAGAAATCACCGGTATAAATATAAAAGAACATGATTAATATGTCAAACCAAATGCAGTTAGCACTAAACAGTCCATACATATATGCTTTTTCAGATGGTGATGTGTGGATGCATATTTTAGTATAAGCATGGGGATATAAACACGTAAGAACAACATTCACGGTTACATATACAGTATTGATACGCAAATAAAATGTCAACTATAAGATGTAACTCTGCTTGTGCTCTATTAATATAAGAAACACTATATTACGTATTTAAGGTTCTCAAACTCCATCATAAAGCATGTGCCATTGTGGGTGAATACTGTTCAGGTCCTTCTAATCATGTTTCCAACTTAGAAATAATCAAAGAAATGCTACTATAGAGTCGTGCAAAAAATTTCTTTATGTCAGATTATCTTTTCTACAATTATCAAGGGCTTTAATATTTGCAAGGAAGAAAACCAAAGTTCTCCATTATTGTACTTATTTCAACCAAATTATTCAATTTCAAGCTCTTTTCTTTACAGTTGAAAGCCACGACTCTATAGAGTTAACTGAAAAATAGTGACCACACTTCCTCCTGAACCCATTTTTTTTTTTTTTTTTTTTGGGATAAAAATGCAAAAATTATAAGTTGGAAGTCTTGAAATTGATATTATATTGTGTGACACATAATACAAACACGGCATGTTTATCACGAACAGTCCTACAAAGAATCATTTATCATCATTAAGACATCATCAAACTACCAAATAACACATAATCTATTAGGCTCAATCCAACAAATAGTGACATCCCCATCAAAATCCAGAAAATTTTAGAGTAGTCTCTTTATCATTTAAAAGAAAACGAGAGAATAATTAGCTAGAACTAGTTAGGAAAAGAACAGTGAGTCAACGACAAAGAAGTATACAAAACTAATGCAAAGTGTTAGAATGTAGCAACTTTGTTCAAAAGCAAGGAAATTGAGTAAATACCCAGTTTATAATTTTTATAATGGTCATTGAAAAACAATACTAAATTGATGGAGGAGAAAGAAAGGAGCTAAAACACTTACAGAGGAACAATAGCAGAACAAATTGAAGAATGAGACCCCGCGATGTTATTGTTGCTATTATACCTTCCCTCATGCCTGTATTGCTTAATTGAAACGAATCATATGCCCAAAAATAATGGGAAGAGAAAATAAAATGGGATTTTTGGTTTCAAGTTCAACATGACAGTTGACAAGACGGATATTAAGAGCTGTAAGAGGATGAATATGGCAGAAACATGCAAATGAAAGCACGGAAAGAGAGGAAGAGAGAGAATGAGAGTTGAAATGCAGAGTGAGATTAGTGTGAAAATCAAAATAGAAAACAAAAAAACAAAAGAAAAAACAAAATAGAAGAAGAAGGAGTGTGTGAAATAGAAGAATGGCAGTTACAGCCTTACTACTGCCTTCTCGCCACTTCTTCACAGTTCACAGTTCACACGTGCAAGTGGGTAGAAACACGTGTGAATTTTTTTCCTTTGTCGGAGATGATCACGTGATGGAATTGAATCCCCAAAGAAAAGCCTCAACATTGGCACGTGATTGGTTGCTTCAGAAAGTGAGATTGTGTAGTCTGGATATGCAGCCAGCCTGACATCCCGGCTGTTGACCCGTTGATGTTGGTCAGAGAAAGGAGAGCCGTCTGATGTAAGGAAATAATTCTTACTCTCTTTCCTTTCTATTTTTTCAATTTGCTAGTCTTTCCTCTCTAATGTTAGTACTATTATTTTTCTTTTTTCCTGGAAAGCAATTGTTTTCCCAATCAAGAAAATACACACATTAATACCCATTCAAATGACCTCACAACACAATAAAATTTAATCCTCATCACATTCTGGTAAAGCACAAGGGGGTAAATCATGCAATGAGTTCCAATTAGGAGAAACTGAACCTAAAAGGACACATTAACTATATAGCATACAAATAGTTCTTTCAACAATACCTTTATAATTGACGAAGAGCTTCAATCAATCGAGACTAAGAGATTCACTCACAACATAGTAGAGACGACATTCTAGCAAATTGGACACAAAAGAAAAAAAAAATCTATACGTGCGGAGATCACCTCTATTATTATAGGAAAAAAAAAAAAAAAAAAGATTAAAACTCAAAATCAAAATGCAAACTCTTAGATGCCGGAAACAATACCACCTTTGTACACAAACAACTAATAGATAAGGCTCATATTGAACAAAAAACTATTACCAATGACAACACTGTTTTTCTTGGTTTCTTGGGTTGCATTATTTTTTATTTAAGCCTTATACAGTATGAGAGATTCTGATTTCTAATAATAATGTGTCTCTAAATATTAGGCACGGCCTAAATTATCAAAATAGAAAATAGTAAAGCTTAATAAAAATATAACAGTTCAAAACAATATCCTACCAGTAGTCTTCCTTACACCATATCAGAACATTTTCATTTTCTGCATAACTCTCTGCTTTGAACAAGTTCATTTGTAAATATGGCAACCGAAAGGAAAAAAAAAAAAAAAAAAAAAAAAAAAAAAAAAAAAAAAAGTTTTTATTCTTTGATCACTTTAATTGGCCAGATTTAAACACAAATTGCTAAAGAGTCCTTCTCAATCTCTAGGAAAAATATCTGTACATTTCATAGAGATACTAATTACTGAGGTCAAATGTGCTCGTCATCACCCCAAATCTCTTGGTATGGGCTTTAATATATACCTGATAAAAAAATGACTAAATCAAAACAATATATATATATATATATATATATATATATCGATGTACAACAATATATAGTTTCTATATATATTACCTAAGTCAAAACCATGACATGATTCTGATGGGAAGGGAAACTGTGGTTTACTTCCATTGTCCACAGGAAACAACTGGACAACAAAAGAAGCGGAAGAAAAGGTCAGCCATATGTCACATGCACTTAATCAAGGGCTCTAAGTAGTTAACAAGTCTGAAACATCAAGCATTATAATTAAATATATATATATATATATATTTGTACATATGTATTTAAAGACCTTACAAGTCTAAGATACCAACCAAAACCCATGTGAAAGATACTCCAAAAAGCAACTGTTTATTGAAAACCAGCCTTAAATCATGGGAACCTAACACACTTCAATCCAGAAGGGAACTTCGAAAGGATGCCCTGAACTTCAACGACATCTCACATGCAATGTACAAGGATCCCATCTTGTATCCTTTGCCAAAACGCAAATATTAATCAACGTGAAGCCAGCCAGCCTTGGCAAATATGTGTTATATATATATATATATATATATTTGAAAATAAATGTGTTATATTTGGTCTTGACTTCTTTTTGTTTAATTAATTTATTTAAATTGGCATCAGCAATTTAAACTCGACATCTTGTGGTGAAGTTAGATGTAATACTACCGTTAGACTGCCTACAACTACTTGACTTCTATAATTGTACTTTTCTTCCCAGGTTTTCAGTTTTTATATAACAAGTAATTAAGTTAGGGACTAACTAACGTCTCCAAGACCGTTCTGCTCATTTCTATATGCAAGTCATTGACAAAGGTTATGGCAAACGACTAGTTAAATTAGTTAGGAAATCCTTGTCCTTGGAGTTTATTTTCATGAGTTAGTTAACCACAACAGCTTTTGAAAATGGGTATAAAATTAAGAAATAAAAATTAATTTTTTATGTGCAAGTTTTTTGGCTGGATTCTTAGGTTCATTATTTTTTGTTTTCATTTCATTCTCTCTCTTCAAAGAAAAAATTGTTTGCTTGATTAGGTGTACTAATTTGTACCACTGTTCCATTGCGGGGTGAGCATTGGATATGATATAAGCTTTTATTTATTTTTTTGTTTTGTTGAATTGAATATGATCTAAGCTGGGAACCAAATTAGATGCAGAAAATAAAAATGGTACTATCATGCATTTGCTTTAATTTTGCAGCAATTAAAGGGATTGATACACTAATGTAAGCTTTTGTTTGTCACCATGCATTAAACTGTATATGCTTTTGACTAATTCCAAATACACGTAATCAATTATTTCAAATAGTGATATACAAAACATAGTCTCTTGAGCTGCCTAACTAATGAATAAACTATAGACTACCCTTTTGTTTTATTTTTTTATTGACGCATAAATTATAACTATATATGGTTGACCAAAAATTATCAAACGCTTTGATCACAAGGTAACAGACGGCATAAATGCAAATGAAAATGAACCAATTAGCAATACAAAAATTAAGGAAAAAAAAAAAAAAAAACAACATAATGGGGCATCATTGCATCAAGATGCTTGATAAACTGGTATTGTTATTTTTTTGTTCCCAGTAGAAGAATCAAGAATCTATTGTTTTTTTTATTTCAAATACCCGGCGCAACAACCGCTTCTTCACGTGCTTTCTCTTCACATTCTCTTTATATTTACGCTACACACACACACACACATATAGATATATATATATATATATATATCAACTTTATTACAGCTTCTCAATATCTCCATCTCTCTCTCTCTCTCTCTCTCTCTCTGGTTTAGTTTCTAAGTATGGGGAATTGCTTAAGAAGTAATTACAACAAAGTTTTGGCAGAAGATATTGACAAACAAGAGCCACCAAAGGAATTAGCAAAAGCCAGCTTTACCACAACACCACATGTGAAGGATGTTAGGAGAAATAAGAACCGGGTAAGGTTAAGATTACAAGAAGGTAATAATATTGGCAATAGTAGTGAGACAAATAGTGGGGTTGTGAGGATTAAATTGGTGGTGACTCAGGAAGAGCTGAAACAGATTTTGAATTACAAGAGTAGGAGTGGTTCTAACTTCTCTTCAGTGGAACAATTGTTGAGTGAAATGAAGATCGTGAGAGGAAGAAGTGTTTCGGAAGTTGACAAAAGTGATCATGGGACAATAGTACATGGAAGCTGGAGCCCAACCTTGGAAAGCATTCCAGAAGACATTTGATGATCAAATAACTTGTTCTTATTAATGTCTCATTCTCTTTCTCTCTCTTCTTCTTAGTCTTAATCTTCTTCTTTTATCAATTGCATTAGTTTTGGTGTGGCTGTTTTAGTCCCCATATCATTGTACTGATGTCTTCGGTTAGCGTACTAACTTTGTAGTCACTCTGCGCCTTTTTATTGTCTTCAATGAATTTCACTTAGTTGTTCGATTTGTATATTTCAGCATTTTATATATTCTAGTATCTTATATCTTGTCTTATAGATATATATACGAAGGGAGAATGAGGTTGAACAAGTTTTGTAACCAAAAGTCTAATGGTTCACCTTTTTTTTTTTTTTTTTTTTTTTTTTTTTTTACTTTGAATGCAATGGTCAAGATTTATAAATATGGCTTATGCATTCCCCCGCACCTCTTCACACACCTCACATTTCAACCTTGTTTTTACTTACTTTATTTTATTTAATTTTTTTTTAATTTAACCATGTTTGTTTAGCTTTTTAAATTTAAATCCTATTATTTGACTTGTTATATTATTGCATTAATATATGCGTAATATAATGTGTGAACGTATTAAAAGTACATTTTTTAATTGTCTTTTTTTAATTAGTAATAATATGTTAATACTAATTGGACCTTACTATTCATTGTTAAACTCAACCCCACATTATGAAAAAAATCCAAAGACCAGAAACAAACAGAGAAATAAACCACTTTAATTTATCACTGGAAATCCAATCCAATTATCATACTAATTAGAAGAGTTAATATTACTTTATATTTTTTAGCGTAAAATGAACTTCATTAATTTAATACTCCATTTTTATAAAATATAAAAAATTAAGGTAAATGCTAGTATATAAAGAAGCTTTCATGATGGAAACAACGGAATACGAAGGTTAGAATCTTAGAGGACTACAAAGCCAAAGGTACTGTTCCTTTAATGATTATTTTTCTATAATAAAAATAAAACACCTCTATTTATCTCCCTGAAGTTAAAACCCGCTATTTATATAAAATAAGTCCGATTAAATGAGTATGTGAGACGCATCCTAATGAAACTCACTATTTTATAAGTGATGGTTTTATCCCGAGATTTTATAATAAAAATCTTTTATAATGTGTATAAAAGGTCTTAATGCTCAATCGTGCTGTTCAACGATTCTAACACTATTAAGCCCCGTTCAATGATTCTAACACTATTAAGTCCCGTTCATTTCGTCGATTCGAGTTTAAAATTCAAATTTTACTACAGTAAAAAACTTTCAGAAACAATCACATCTAACTTTTTTATTACAATAAAAAACTCTCACAAAACGTTACATCTTAACTCGAATTAAAAACTCGAATCAACGAACTAAACGGACCCTTAGTAAAATCATTATTTCTCATTTTCTGTTAAAACCTGTCTCTCACTTCGTGAACTAACGGTCAACGCAAAGTGTACGTCTTCAAAGCAAATGATTCTAAAGTTCCTTTTGGCACCCTTAAGGCTTGAACTAAAAGGTCTTAAGGTGTTAAAAGAATAGACAGCCTAAAAGAATAAAAAATAATTATGCTCATCTTATCTTCCCATGCCAGTACTTAACTAAGTTGACAATTTGTTCATAAGGG
>NW_010362536.1:51993-68370 GCF_000414095.1 Morus notabilis
GGGGAATAACATTTGCGTTTTCTTTGTTAGAAGAAGAAACAGGCAAATGTTTTCTTTGTTAGAAGAAGAAACAGGGGGGGGATTACATTAAATTAATACAACAATCATATGTTGCCCCATAGGGACCAACGTATATATATTAAAACGCTTGAGAACAAGCAATGATGGAGAAAGGGAAAAAAAACAAATTATAATAACAAAACAATTTTTATGCTCTTAACAGACACATGCCTGTACTCCAGTGTAGAATGTGGAATGGAAAAAGCCAAAAGATAAAAAGATTATTTGTTGCGTGTTACTTTTCCCTGTTATTACAAACTCTCTTTATTTCCTTCATCACAGTCTATAATTGGAAAAATTACTGGATGGAGCAAGCAAGAAAGCAATATCGTCACTGCTTAATTAGATTCCTAATAGCATAAGGAAGAATACCTCCATGATTGAAGTAAGCCAATTCCACCTGCAAATGCAATTAAATTATATCATAAATCACTAACCCAATTAAGAAAACATTGGGATAAAACAAATAAAAGGCCACACAAGGAGAACATAGGCCTAACTTTACACATGTCTCACTTTTGTAGAACATAAATCACAAAATAAACAAGTAAATAAATAAATGGAAGAAGTACCTCAGTATCAAAGCGCACTGTACACGTGAAGGATTTCCCGTTGTCGGTTGTGACGGTCACGTCTTGGCCAGGCCTTATGTCACTAATATTGCTTGGGAGGTCAATGGTATAACGTTCATGACCAGTCAATCCCAAAGTCTCTGCATCCTCACCAGCCTTGAAGCAAAGAGGAATGATACCCATTCCTACTAAATTACTGCGATGGATTCTCTCAAAACTCTTGGTAATCACGGCTTTGACTCCCTGTCACATATCACATACCAAAGTTACGTGAGCAATTGAGGTGTAAGTTTGAGCCGCCCGACCCGGCCTGGGCCCCGGGAATTTCGGGCTGTGCCGGCCCTAAAAGAGAGGACCAAAAAAGTTTAGGCCCGGCCCAAAATTTTATAGGTATTTTTTGAAAAAAATGTTTGAAAACATGATGTTTGGGCCGGGCCAGCCCTAAATGAGAGAAGATCAGCCCAGCCGGGCCCTAAGCCCAAAATATTAAGGGCCGGATTGAGCCCGGGCCAATAGTAGCAGACCTCGGTAACTTGCAGCTCTATGAGCAGATAACAAGACATGAATACTGCTCGTAAGGAAGCAAAACAAGGATAGAAGATGGAGAACCATGTGGAAACTTATGGACTTGTTCTAGAGGCTACTAAAACAACTCACCAATAGCATTGGACCCTTGGCAGCCCAATCCCTGGAACTTCCACTACCGTACTCAGCTCCAGCCAATATAATGGTATCATGCCCGGCAGATTTGTATCTCTAAAAAAGAAAATGGATCAAGAAACATAAAGTGAATATCCACAGACCATTACAGCATCAAAGGACATTGTGACAACAGGCACAGATAAAGCAGAAAAACTCAAGTTTTCTGATCTTGTGAATGTATCATGTTTTTGCATATAGAAGATTTTCTCACAAGAAAATGTCAATATATTATTCCCAGCTACAAAATAATATACGAAAAATCGTCTAATATGCATGGTAAAAGATGATATCCACATGAAAGAGATTTTATTCTAATTGGTAAGTAAAAAACTCACAATCTAGAAAAATAATCCAGCAAATCAAATCTCCATTAGCATGCACGCGAAGAAAAGAAAAGAGCAAACCAATTTATATTGCAGAAAAATAAAATTAACCCCAGGTCCCCCATGTAAACTTTGGAAAGGGAAATAAATAAATCAAAAGCATTGAAGAAAAATTGGTTTAGAAAAAGAAGACACAAGTCACCTACCGTTGCAGCATCAAAAACATAAAGCTTCTCTCCTGTTGGAATGTGAACTGTTTTTGGACCCACTTCCCCGTTCAAAAGCTTGTTAACAAGACGGATATTGGCAAAGGTTCCCCTTGCCATCACCTCATCGTTTCCACGGCGACTTCCATAAGAATTAAAGTCTTTGCGATCCACACCACGCTCAAGAAGATATTTCGCAGCAGGACTGTCCTTGTGGATGCTTCCAGCTGGAGAAATATGATCTGTTGTAATACTGTCACCAAAGTTCAGCAGACAGTAGGCATCTTTCACTCCATGGGCACCGGGAGGATTCATTGTCATATTTTTAAAGTATGGGGGCTCATGAATGTAGGTTGAATTAGGGTCCCAAGAGTAGAGGGTGGAAGCAGGAACTGACAGCTGGTTCCACATAGAGTTGCCTTTTGTAATAGCTTCATATGTGCTTTTGAACATAGCAGGCAACA
Organism: Morus notabilis; assembly: GCF_000414095.1. Lineage (NCBI taxonomy): Eukaryota > Viridiplantae > Streptophyta > Magnoliopsida > Rosales > Moraceae > Morus > Morus notabilis. The sequence goes on from NW_010362536.1 coordinate 54,321, forward strand.
CACTGGCTTGGACAACCTGAAAAGCATGCCATCCATGTTCATTATGTCATACATGGTAGAAACAGTTTAAATCCCATGAATGCAAATTTTCACTTACCTCTGCAATTTCTTCTGTAGTTGGCCAGATGTCCTTGAAGTAGACATCCTTACCATTCTTTCCTTTTCCAATTGGCTCCTTCTCAAAGTCAATGTCAACCTGGTGAAATAATTTCACAAGTTAGTTTATGTGTATGAAGGAAAATTAAAAACCGTGAAGTAGGTTATTACACCAAATATTCCTCCAAAATTCATCAAAATTAGGAGTTACCAAGTAGATTATTATTTATATACAGACATCATGATATGAGACCACAACCAATAAAACTAATGCCAAAATACCCTACCGAGCCAGCAAGGGCATAGGCCACCACTAAAGGAGGCGAGGCAAGGTAGTTGGCCCTTGTCAAGGGATGAACACGACCCTCAAAGTTCCTATTCCCAGACAGCACAGCAGCCGCAACAATGTCTGCATAAACAGAGTTTTTTTTTTTAAGGGTTAAATAATAAATTGAAACACGAATTTCGGCAGTGAAGGAGAAACTATGCCTAAATTAGGTAACATAAGTATTTTAGAAACTCAACAATCAGTAAAGTTAGAAGAATACCATTTTCCGTGATAGCAGAGCCAACTGATTCATCTAATTCCCCTGAATTTCCTATGCATGTTGTGCATCCATATCCAACAATATTGAAGCCTTGTTCATTCAAATATTTCTGCAGGCCGCTGCATCAAGCAAATTAAATTTAAAAGACATTCTTTTCGTTGTGTTAATAAAAAAGTTGGTTATTGCTACATAAAAATTACCTCTGCAGTAAATATTTTGTAACAACTCCAGAGCCTGGGGCAAGACTTGTTTTTACCCAAGGTTTAACCTGGTAGGCATTCATGAATCATCATTTGATAAATCTAGAGAGATCTAGGCTTAAAATCTCTTTTAAGGCTAAAAGAACGTCAAGTTAACAGTGTGAATATAGACGCTGAGACAAATGTTAACAAGTAATAAGGGCTTTGATAGCACAAGTAATAACTGATTCCTACCTGTAAACCAAGTTCACAAGCCTTTTTAGCAACAAGAGCAGCCCCAAGCATAACACTTGGGTTTGACGTATTGGTGCAACTTGTAATTGCAGCAATCACAATGCTCCCATGTTTAAGTTCCGCTGGTTGTCCGTGGAATGAAAACTTGGCTACTTTGTCTTGTGCTTCTTTTGGTACAGCAAATCCCTGCAACGAGTCAGAAATATAGTGAAGAAAAGACATCATTTTAATTGAGATGCAAAGATTATTACAACCACAAAAACAGAAATAAGATCCGCTTCAACATCTTTCAAGGTTCTCTTTAAAAGGCAATCTAGAGAATTCTTCCCTAAGCCCAGCCTATCTGTATAAGATTCACAAGTCTAGATAAACTGATACTAGGGACTGGAGGACAAAGATTATAAGACCATCTCTAATGCAAATGCTAATCTTTTTGCATATAGGAAACCTCTAATACAAATACTAATACCAATTGTATATTTAGCATCAATAAGGATGATATGGTGTGTTATTTTCATTTTTGCTCTAATGCATAATGCTATTTGAAATGCTAAATCTATTTTTTTCCCATAATTATTAAGCTTTGAAATTTGTAAAAGTAAACTTTTATTTTTAAACTAATGAGAAAATGCAAAAGTTGCAATGATTACATGAAAATGTAAATATCTCAACCAATAGCAATCAAATGCTAAATTTCCCATATTCTATACTTGGTGGGAAATTTGCCACAAAGTATAGCATATGGGAAATTTGGCACAACAAATAGCATTGAATTGGAGTGTTTTTTTTCACTCAAATGCTAAATTTACAATTGGCACATCAATTATAGCATTGCATTGGAGAAGCTCTAACACTGTACTAACATACAATGCATAATAACTGCAAAGTGCAACACTTGGAAGATATTCAATGCACCATAAGGTTTACACTTTACAACTCACCTTGAACCCAACCTTGTTATCAAGACACGCATGCCAATCAACTTTCATTTCCTTTAAAGCCACACGATCATGAGGTCTGTTACGGATACAAAAATGAGGATTTTGCATTGAAGAATCCAAACTTGAAAGCAGTACTGTCAAAATATGGATCACGCAACACAGTAAGGCAAAGAACAACAAACCTCTTTGGTCCTGAAACACAGGGTTTGACATCCGCAAGATCCAATTGCAGGTAAGATGAGTACACTCTTAAAAAAAACTTTCTTGTTGAGGCTAAAGATATGTAATATTAGTCAATAGTGGCATGACATGCAACAGAATAATAATTACAATAAGAAAATAAAAAGAACATTTCCATCAAATTTCAAAAACGAGAAATGCAATGAAGTGGTCAACAAAAACTGGAAAAACAAATAAAAATAAAACACACGCACACCATTACCTCACTATAGTCAACAAACATCTTGTTTGCCCTCAGGTAAGCTTCAATCATTGCCACCTAAAATAGTTGAAAGTAAATCATGTTTTGTTGTTGATTGAAGAGTAAAGATCGCATTGAAACATGTATAATATGCTATGGTAAAAATACTCACAGTTTCGTCACTTCTACCAGTCAATTTGAGATACTGTAAAGTAACGTGATCCACAGGGAAGAACCCCATAGTTGCACCATACTCAGGAGACATATTGGCAATGGTGGCTCTGTCAGCTAATGATAGTTCGCCCATACCATCCCCTACAAGAAAATATGATGATGAAAACATTATATCCGGTCAACAAGGGGGACAGCAACAAAAATTTACACAATGAATCCCATGCGATTAAATTACCATAAAATTCAACAAATTTGCCAACAACTCCATGCTTCCTCAGCATTTGTGTTACAGTTAAAACCAAGTCAGTAGCAGTAACTCCATTGCACAATTTACCAGACAACTTGAAGCCAACAACACCCGGCAACACCATGCTCATGGGCTGTCAATCAAAGCGCGTAGAATTAAAACCAAAAGAATTTTTTTTTCACAAAAATGAGACCTTGCAGTAAGAGCAAAAAGATTACCATGAATATACTAGCTTTATGAATTTGAATACCTATTACACTCCATAAATGATATTTTATCACTTTATTACCTGACCAAGCATTGCAGCCTCTGCTTCAATACCTCCAACTCCCCAGCCAGCAACTCCCAACCCATCAATCATGGTTGTATGGGAGTCAGTTCCAACCACACTATCTGGGTAGAGCAGCCCCTCAGTGTTGAAGACGACACGCCCAAGATATTCAAGGTTAACCTGAAATAAAACAAGTTAAGTCTGTGTCCAAATCCATAAAACATTAATCACCTATAGAGGTTCAAAAAAATTAATTTTGTTTCACTTAACTGCAAAAAGAAAATATCCAAGTATAGAAAACGGAGAGGGTGAAAAAACAAGTAGACATTTGCTAGATTCCTATCAACGGACAATGGATCTGCTTCCAAGCTCATTTACCTGATGCACGATACCAGAACCAGGTGGAACAACAAGCATATTATGGAAAGCCTTCGAGCCCCACTTAAGAAAAGCAAATCTCTCCTTGTTTCTTTGGAACTCAAGCTCCATATTAGCTTGTACTGCATTTTCTGTTCTTGCCACATCAACTTGCACTGAATGATCAATAACAAGATCAACAGGAACCTGAATATATAATATCATATGAGAAACAATAGAGTAAGACATATGAAGAAATATGCTAGTCAAAATGATCGAGGAAGGATAACATAAGAATGTTGCAATACAGATTATTGCAAAAATTTAACAATTATAATGACTTCATGTGTGGCAGCGGCAGCCCCAACAAATTACAAACAAATGGTGGAAATAGAATGACCGTAAACAAATATACTAGTAATTTTCATGATGATAATCATACTAAAGTAAGATGTAACACAATAGACTCAAGAAATGTTCAACATATCGATGCATTTGATGATTTTCAAGAAATTTTAAAATCTGAAATCAATAATCTCAAAATAACATTAAAATCTCAAGGTGCAAGTTAACGTATAGAAAAAAAGGGTTAACATAGAATGTGACTGCAGATAATAAAACAAAACCAATACCAAGGGGTTGATCTTGTTAGAATCACTGCCAAGCTTGTTCATGGCATCACGCATACAAGCAAGGTCGACCACAGCTGGTACTCCAGTAAAATCCTGGAGAAATAGGAGCAGCATTAGGAAAAGAAGACAATAGGCATATTGTTCAATGAAATAACTGAGCACGGAAAATTGTGAAAAATATAGCAAAATAAAGGGGCATGTTGAATGTCTAGATACCTGCAAGAGGACACGAGCAGGCTTAAAGGGAATTTCAACTTGCTTAGGTGCAGTATTTTCCCAGTCAATGATCTTCTCAACATCTTCCTTCTTGACTTGGAAATTGTCACAGTTCCGAATAGCAGATTCAATAAGGATACGAATAGAATAGGGCAATCTATCTGTTTTCCGCATATTAAATAACTGTTATCAATCATATGACGAAAAAAAACCTATTTAGAACTCCAATTTCACAGTTAAACGACTATTACCGATCCTAGGGTCATTCAAAGAAGGCAGACTGTAGAACTTTCCGAATTCACCGCCCCCAGGCTTTGGAAGACTGGTCAGGTTTCCCTTGAAAGGATTTTCAGCAGCTGAAACGGCAAAATGGCATTTTTCTTTTAGTATTCAAAAATCTTAGCAAAGAGAAAGAAAGCAACGTCAGCTTATCATAAGGAAATCAACATCATCTTATCATATTTTCAAATGATTTTAGCACTATCATCAACGTTCAATTACAGCTATAGCCTTTAATATATCTCCGGAAAAGCTGCACACAAAAAAGAACGAAACTTTTTCGCCAGAATTCATCTCCGTTTCAGTTATTCGTATCTAAAAACACCAAAGCGTATTAAAACAAAACAAAAACATTTTCCAATATTTTTCCCACCATTTTCTCAGCAACCAAACAAAGCATACAACCATCAGTCTAATCTAGACAAAATAAAAAAAGGACGCGAAAAACTCAGAACACGCGAAATACAGATTCTCCAATCATCACCATATCCAATCTCAAAAAAAAAAAAAAAAAGACCGGTCAACTACAGCGGAACTCGATCTCCGAGATTTAAGGAAAAAGCGATTCCGTACCCATGGAAGCGATCTTGCGTTGGAACTGTTGGATCACAGGAGCGACTGCCCTGATCTGAGAGCGGAGGGTGTAGGGGGAGTTCCAGTGGACGCCGTGGCTCCAGCGAGGGACGGAGCGAACCGCGGAGGAGAGGGATCGGTAGGCGGCGACGGAGGAGGAGGAGAAGGAGGACGGCGAGTAAGGCTTGGGAAGCGAGCGGGCGAAGGGTCGGGAGAGGGAGGAGGAGAAGAGTCTGGAAGCCCTAGAAGCTCTGAGGAGCGAAGAGGCAGAGGAATAGGAGGCCGTTATATACATGACGACGATCACGCATTCACATGAAAATACGGCAGAAATGAGATAAGGATTTTGATGATGATGATTGAGATTGAAAACAAAGGAGTAATGGAGGAGCTGAGCAACGGTTTTATGACTGTTTCTGCAAGTGTATGTATAAGAATGGGGGCGTGTGGTGTTGTGAGTTGTGAGGAGAAAAGAAATGGGTCTAGGGCTGCGTGCCGTGATTTTTCTTCTTTTTTTTTTTCTAGAAGCTGAGGCTGGAATGGAAAGGAGAGTCTTCTCCGAAAAATTGGAGGGGTTTGATCCTCTGCGGTGTGATGTTGGGGCTCCAAGTTGGGTTTTTACCGATGCAAATCCTCCCGAATTAATGTCCTTTATATTTATTTAAAGAATTAATTATCATATATGTATTTGATTAAAGAATTTAGGAATTAGGAGAGTGTAAAAAAAGTTATCATACCTATCTTCGCCTGACATATTCTAATAGGAGTTGATTGTTCATAACACAATGGTAAGATATTTTTTATAGGCTGAAACAAAATTTTTCTTTTTATTTATTTATTCAATTCGTTAGTTTCCTAATATTTTAACAAAATGAAGTGATAAAAAGGCAAAAAAAAAAACTACAACAATACGTTGGAAAGGAACTTGTGAATAATAGGATTTCACATCATTTTATATTATTCTTTTAACTAGAATACAACTTTTACTACTCTTTTAACTTTTTATTATGATGAAAATATTTAGAGTTCGATTGTGAATCGCAGGTTCGAATCATGTGTTTTGAACTTTTTTATTAAAAGTATAAAGTTTTGAAAAGTGGTTTAAATTTATGGTTCGAATTAGCATTTATACATTTAAGTTGTGATTTAAACAGATAATAAATAGAAAGAGAAAAACAAAATACCAATAAAAAAGTAATGAAAACTTCACAAAATAATGATTAACGAAAAATAGAATGAGAAAATACAAAAAGAAAAAATAGAGGAAAGAAAATTAACATTAAAAAAAAATTTGGTTCAAACCCATTGAAAAGATAGGGTGTTGGCTTTAGAAATTCCATAATCCATATATTCATGAAGCAAATGAAAATATGTTGAAAATGAGCGGAGTGAATTTACTAATTAATAAAAAAAATTATTGATGGATTTTCATATAAAGGGACGCGTGATAATTACAGCATCGTTCATTTACCGATTCGAGTTTTCAGTTTTAAATTTTTACAGTAAAAATCTCTAAAAAATATCACATTTAACTTTTTCTGCTACAGCAAAAAGTTTTTAAAAAATATCACATCTCAACTCAAATTAAAAACTCAAATTTATAAAATGAACGAGGCCGACATTGAACGTGATTATTATAATTTTTATGCTTAGAGCAACAGAAGGGGCCTTTTTTACAACTATCTTCATCATAAAGGTCCAAACTCTGTTTAAAATGTCACAGTGACGATGTGCACTGCTACAAGTGGCGGAAATACATCGTCAAGGAGTTGCATTGTAAAGCTCATAAACCTGCGTGTAGGAGATAACTGGTCGGCAAGTTTTGGAAGTTTCGCAAGCGGCGCGGTCCGAGTGGCACGTATTTCTGCTTCCTTCTTCCTTTGAATAGTTGAACAAAATCCGGTGCATAGTGACGATGTGCACTGCTACAAGTGGCGGAAATCCGATGGATGATTCGAGTTGCTACGGCCTCGTTCGTTTCGCTGATTCGAATTTAGAATTCGAGTTGAAATGTGATTTTATATAATAATTTTTTACTTAATAAAAAAATTAAATGTGATTATTTATGAGAGCTTTTTACTGTAATAAAATTTAAATTTTAAACTTAAATCAGTGAAACGATGGGTGTATTACAGGATATATAAATGAAGCTTTTGACAAAACAAAGCTCAAAATATGTTTACAATTTAAATTTATGGTTCCGTTCGGTGGACAATTTACTGCAGGAGCTATGACGATTTGCCATTCCCAATCCATAATCCCATTAAAAGAACATGCCCAGCCGGGCCACTTGATGTGGGCCCGTCAACGTTTACGATTCCCTCTTTTTGCCCAACTTTTGTCTTTATATTACTTCATTAATTTTTGGGGGTATAATTTAAAAAAAAATGTCGAAAGAATAATTTATTTATATTTTTGTTGAATAAATAAGGTCCGGATTTACTCAGAAAAACAAAATTCTCTTTCACTACGATTTACTTTTCGGTTGTATTTATGATAAAATATGCATTTTTATTTCACTGGTGTAAAATGTTAATAAAAACCGTCATATGAAAATCTCATGGTAAACAAATATGTTTAAGTATTCACTTTTTAACTCTTAATATAAGATATAAATAAATAAAAAAACAAAAACCTTAACTATAAAAAAAATAAAAATAAAAATAAAAACAAAATAAAGATATTTATTCGCAAAGAAGAAAAACACACACCCCGGTCCGGCGGTCCCCACTTGCCAAAAATTCGGAATAGCTGTTTTAAACAGAGCTCATTTGGAGGCAAACACCTTTTTCTCTGTGGTATGAACGAAAAGCCATTATAGGTTAGTTCAAAAAAAAAAAAAAAAAAAAAAAAACAGAGCCAATAGAACAGTTTAATTAAAATACAAAGATCACTAAAAAGATATTTTTATTTTTTTTTAAAAAGTCAACTTTTTTTAACAATGAATAATAATGTCTCGCTGAGTTGATCGATTCGAATTTTTAATTTGAGTTGAAATATAACTTTATCTAAGAGTTTTTAACTATAGTAAAAAATATAACAAAAAATTTAGATGTGATTGTTTTTTAACTGTTACAAAATCATAATTAAAAATTTAAATCGGTGAAATGAACGAAATTAAGCGTATTTATTATATGAACACCTTTGACGATTGTGACAATACTGTTTTTTTTTCCCCTTTTTAATATGATAAAACGACTAGGGATTGTTAGCAAAGGTATGTCCCACTCCCATTATTATTTTGTGAATACCGCTCCTATTAAAGTTGCAAAAATATGTATATTTGTTTGAAGATTTTAGGTTTCTTAGCCTGCGATATTTCAATTTGATACACTTTCTATCTATTATTTTTTAAATATCGATATCAATAATTGATCATCAATGTTAAGAGTATGAGTATGTAGTCGACTGAAAAACATATAACATCAAGCGTTTTTTTTTTTTTTTGTTTCTTTATGAATAGTTTTTTTTATTTTATTGCATCGTCAAAGTAAAATATATATATATATATCTATATATATATTGACGTAGTCAGAAGTTGGCTTATGTGATGAAATGCGTGACATGGTGTAATAGTCTTCTTTTGAAAGAAAAAAAACATCATCCTTTTTATGAAAATTTCTACAATACCGCTACTATTTACGCTAGCAATAACGCACAATTGGACGGGTGTAATTATTGCGATTATTAATGAGTCTCAATTGTTAGGGGGAAGACGACGTAAAGGGCTACAATAGAGTATAAGCCACAAGCCAGCAGCGTCTATTCTAGCAAAACGGTGTCAATATATTAAGGGTAGGTCTAGTGATTTTTAAAGTTAAAAATTAATTTTTTAGTCAATTGAAATTTATGTTTGATAAAAATTATAAAAAATAATTCTTAAAAAAATTTATAAAAATTTCCGGTCAAAATTAAAAACAGTTTAAATACAACTTTAACTTTTAAATTGTGTAAAAATCATCTTAAAATATAATTAATAAAATTTTCACAGTACTTATAATATTTCTATAATCAATATTTATATAATTACAATTTATCAAATGCTGAACTGTTTTTTATAACAATTATTTTTTTAACACAATTAATAATAATTTTTTAAAAATTTACAGCACTACTAAACTTGCTTGATCTCCAACAACGCATGTCTGTGCAAACAGGTCATGTTACTTGAACAGGTTATTTGAGATGAGCTGCAATTTTTTTTTTTTTAAATTAAGATCAGCAGCAGTGGTGGCTCATACTTGTGCGTAACCTCCCTTGCTATGATTTGGCCACACCCATTAAAATGGAATTGACAGATAAGTAATTTATATAGACTAATTAAAGAATCATCAATTCTTGGTTATTTTTAAGTTTACAAAAAAAAAGATTGTTCTAAAGGTCAGTTATTTAACATTAATTGCACTAAATAGCACTTCTTTTTAAAAATGAAGTAAATAACATATTGCTTTTAAAACATTTTAAAATTCCAAGATGCGCTCATCATCATCTTCAACTGTTTCACCTTCTCCACAACTATTCTCTCTTTCTTTCTCTCACGACGCTCATGATGAAGTGAACAATGGAGGCATAACGGCGTCAACGGCGGAATAAATTTGGGCTTGCCGTGGTTTTTAAGGAGGGAGCAGATCGACGAGATCAGGTTCAGCGAACACTGGCGATTCTTAATGTTCGTTTCAGCAATGACTTGTTGTGTTGGACGGTACGGTGGAAGTGAAAGACGCTTCAAGGGCAGAGGAGGGATCCAAAGCCCCTTAGGCCTTAATTAAGGCCCACTTCTAGAATGTTGAAATGGAGAAGACGTTTGGTTCATGGATTAAAATTATGTGATTAAAATTATTTTTAATTTATATGTATTTTTTGTGAGAGAAAATACTGTAACAAACCATTATTCAAATCATGGTTTGAATCCTTCAACCAAACGTCCCCGAAAATAGCCTAATTTCTTGGCATTATAGATTACAAATTTAAGAAAAATCATTTTTCTTTTTGCAGATTTATAAGTAATAAATCCTCTAAATATGTATTTAAACCTATTCTTTTTTGGAGACATCAAACGTTAAATGAGGATTATTGTCAGCCCCAAAATTGTTTTTAAAATCAAATAACTCTTTTTGTTTTTCATCTCTTTTAATATCAAAATGCTTATTTCTTATCCATTATTAATTAGACTTGATTTTTACAATAATTATTTTTGTTTGTTGTTAGTGTAATATGTTCAATTGACCTAATTGAATTCTTCTAAATATTTTAATTGACTTTTAATAAAAGTTAAAGATATTTATATTATTTTAATTTTTGAAAAGGTCCCCTGAAAATTTTTACTTAGGGCTTGTCATTTGCATCTAAACTCAAAAAAAGTTTAAATTCAGTTACAATTTTATTTAAGTTCACGTTCTTTTATAAAATTTGAGTTTGAACTTGAATTTTAACTTGAGAGACTAGAATCTGAGTTAAAGTTTCTCTTTCAACTCAAAATGCTAAACTCAAACTCAAGTTAATAAAAAGTATTTTTTCTATTCTTAAAAACGTCATAACTTCTTTGTTTTAATTCCGATTGAGATTATTTTTTTCTATACATTCATAATGAAGAGACGAATAAAACTCCATCCATATATCCTATTAAAATTTTTCATCACCATTGACTTTTTAATAAAATACTATACAAATATAAATTCAAGTTTTGACTGACCCAAATACAAACTAAAATAGATTTTCAATTTAAACCATGACTCAAAATGTGCACATTCAAACACAAACTCAAATTAGAGTCTCAACTCAAACCATACTCAAATACACCTTTACTTAACCTTAACTCAAAAAATGAAAATAAAGAAGTCCTAATCTTGAGCTGCCCCTATCAGTGATAGGATAAATGCTTATCCTTTCATTATCTAATTATGTTGAGTTGGAAAGTGGTGTGATAGTGTATAATAGTCATGTATGTTAATATGCAGAGTACTGTGGTCATGTTCATTTCACAACTCAAGTCATAACTCAAATTTTATTACTACATTATTTTCTTTCATAAAATTTAAATTTAACTTTTTTGCTACAATGTTTTTTTTGCACATACACAATTTAAGTCATAACTCGAGTTATAACTTGAGTTATGAAATGAACGTACCCATATTGCTTGAAAAATGGTTTGGTAACCTATTTTGAGGCTCGATTTTGAATAGGGCCCGTTTCATATTTATTGAGATCAGATTTCGTACCTCATCTCTCACCGTACATGTAGCAACTCGGGCTTCGAAAGGTCACTAAACGAGTCACCTCAACTCTCCGAGTAGGCAGAATCGACTGGTAAACTGATCAACTCCACCAGTCGATCCCACAAGTCGACGAACAACCTTGGGCATCAACTCACGAGAGAATATCCTTAAGAAACTCCTTATACAACATTTTGCAATAGAATCAGCCAAAAAAGGAAAGAAATCAACTGCTCCAAGTAGAAGAATTAATGAGGAGAAAGGTCAACGGTTAACTCAGGCAGCAAGATACCCTCTCATTGGACGAAATTGATTGTCTTCCACATAAGGAAACTATATATCCAGCAATCAGGCAACAAGAGGTCGGATCAACTCAAAATGGGCAAGAAACCATGATTGATCGGTCGATTATGGACCGAACCATTTAAGGAAAGTTGTGCATCGCCCAAACAGAAAATGGAATATCACGAAATGAATGCCATATCACACAGAGAATCAGAAAACAACTCGTGGAGCCTCATCAAATACAAGGCATTTGGACATAGTTTGGCATGCTTACACAACACAAAATCTCTCACGCTCATTTCCATAAGACTTTTCTATTATTTATTGTATTTTCCAGCATATATTTCTCTGTCATTCTGTTCTTCTTAAAACGACTCATTGTAACACTTTCAACAGTCATAGTGAAACCGTTGGAGCCCTACAATAGACGTACCCTGCATTTTTAGGAGAATTACTATAAATTCTTGTGTTTTTTTACTACTTTCATTTACTTTCACATTTATTAACGTTCTCGTTCTTACAGCGAATCAATTTCACCAATCGACGACTCCTAACTCGGCTATTGATCATTGATTTATCTAATTGTAGATTTTATCATTTACAGTATTAATGATGGGTCAACATGAATTTATGTTCTTCATTGTGAAGAGTTAAATATGATATATTCGTATACTTAAAATGATAATGAGAAATTAAATCTCCAAGTACTCCCATAAAAAGCCTAATACTGTTGAAGATGTTGGATTTGTTGGGTTAGGATCGCGGTAACTACAACTATCATTTAGATTATTTATCGTTTAGTGAAATGTGAGAATGAAGTCAACCGCCAGTTGCAGATATAATAGATGTTACACATCTTGGATTTCTTTTCATGAGTCTTTTCTTTATTTTGGATGCAAAATATGTTATTTGTTATTGAACATAAAATGAAAGAGTAAGAAAGGAGACAAGTTTTGTTTTTTAGTTGACACAACTGTTTGACACATTTCATACGGTGAGGAGAGCTAATAGCAATTTCAAACATGCCTACAATAACAACACAAAACTTAGAAAATTTAAAGAAGATCAGTTGAACAATTGAAATCAAATGACAATAAGCGACTATATACAATATTGGCATGGCTTTTGGTTGAAGACCCATTAGTGTCGGAAAACTCATAAAAGAAAAAGGGACAAAAAGGGATAAAATTTGACGATGATTTGTCTGCTTTAAGGTAGTAATATACGATGATATTAAAACGACACCTCAGAGATTTGAAAAACATATTTTTGGTGTCTTAAGACTTGTTGTGTGGGAAAATGTGATGGACACCTGGACCAACGGCGCCACGACACGTGACTATACTTACTTTCCGCCGAGCACTCAACCCTCGACGCTTCGTTTCCCTCAAGATCAGCTATAGAGCCCGAAGATGAAGTCCATGATTAGGGCGACGACCCCATGAGGCGTCGACGGTTGATTCCGCCTGGGTTGACACGACAAGATCCCTCGATTGCAGAAGAGATCACTAGAAGGGGCGAGAAAGGTTAAACAACCACTGACGACGAGGGGAACGTCCCTTTTCGACATGATAGGTTACATGCAAAGATAAGAGAAGTCTGACAGCATTAATTGTAAGTTTACAAACCGCCCCCCAGGGGACAGAAAAGCATTACGGAGAGTCACATAGCCGTAATAGAAGACTAATTGGTTGAGTGAACAGTACTAATTAGTGGGCTATATCTGGGCCTAGAGAGGGCGAGCACTTGAGTGTTCCTACCTACGAAGGAAACCCACCCAGTGAAGGAAGCCCGAGTATAAAAGAAGAAGGACCCCAATAGGGAAGGGGGCCAGAAAATTCCAAAGGAAAAAGAACGAGAGAGAAAGAGATAGCATTCATTGTAAACTATGATCTCCACAAAAGAAATATAATATATACAGTGGATGTAGCTCTAATTTTATAGGGTGAACCACTATAAAATCCTTCTTGTTCATCTATATACAGCTCATTCAAATACAAAAATACTTAAATCAAACTAGAATCCACACTTTCACTAAACCCATAAGCCGGTAATCTAAAGGGTAACCCCAAGGTAATCCGGCGAGTTTATTGTTGACGAAATCCAACCGTCAACAAAGAACATAATAAAATTTTTAAAAGAGACGAAATCCAACCGTCAACAATTGGCGACTCCACTGGGGATCGAAAGCGTTCGACCCCCGAAAGTATAGTTACAAACATCCATCCGCCCAAAGAGTAGCGGGATGGAAGGAGATTTACGCCCAGACAGAAATGGAGTCCCACCTCCCGACGCACCACGGCCGGATCTGATGTAGATGCAAGCCCAAATAGCCACTTTGACCGAGTTGGTACGTGGGCTAGT
>NW_010362537.1:0-995 GCF_000414095.1 Morus notabilis
ATGGTACGCATTCATTAATAATTCTTTCATGAACGTGCTTTCATTTGTCGATTCTGAAACTCACATATTATTATTTTAAGAACTAAAATTGCCGTGTCACCACCGATAGCATATAATCATTACACAAAAACTTAAACCTATACTATTTATAAATAGAATATTTTACTTGTAACAAAACTAGGATTGTGTTGTCCTAAAATTTATTTAATATATTCGCGCGCTTCTTGTTTACAAATTCTAAAACGTTTATAGATCATGATCATTGTTAATTATGTTAATTGTTAATTTACTAACTAATCAATTTAAGAACGATACATAATTTAGTACTTATGTATGTTAACTTCTAAAGTTTATAATTAGTTACCTCGTTGTGGTGAGTGAAGTGGCAGTTGGAGATGGTAATGGCGGTGGACCCCATAATGGCGTCGATTAGGCCATCTTGGCAGTTAGACATGGAAACGTGGTCGATCCAAATGTGGGATGATCCGAAGATGGAGATACCATCACCGTCACTCTTAGTCCTGAAGCCAATATGATTAATAGAGTCTCTAATGTTGCCACCACTACCCGCATTGATGTCATGGATGTGTATGTTATGGATTATGACGTTCTTGACAAACTGGATCGTGATGCCGGCACCGTAGGCGATGCGGACATTGGCTCCTCTGCCATCGATGGTCTTGTCACCAGTCATGATGAGCTCCTCGGAGAGGCGGATTATCATGCTACGGGCGAAAATGATCCATAGAGGCGCCTTCTGGATGACGGCGTGGCGGAGAGTCCCCGGCTTAGGGTTTACGAGGTCAGTATCGGAGGAGTCGGTGACGACGTAGTAGCGGCCGAATTTGCCACCCACGGAGTTGCGGCCGAAGCCACGGGCGCAGTCGGCGAGGCGCTTGCGGTTGCTGGCCCAGTTGGGGTCACACCTCCAGCAACGGTCTATTGGGTTAGTGGCCATGCATGGACCTCCCTTCTTGTTTTTCTTTCCCCGCAAC
>NW_010362538.1:0-1496 GCF_000414095.1 Morus notabilis
TCAATTACATAAGCATAAATGAATTTGATCTGGGTTTCCACTTGTAATCTGGGGTACAAAACCCGAGAAATATATTAGGCTACATTTTAATTCATACGTTTAAATTAATAATTCTTACTTTTAATATTTAAAATTCAAATTTTTTTTATGAAAAAAAAAAATACTACAACAGAATTAAAATTATAAATTTAAACACATAAAATAAATGAGCCCTTAATGGCTAAAAAACCGTTAGATAAAGAAACATGTATAAATTATTGCTCGAGGATATTTTCTTGATTTGCCAGTTTATTCGTTATACATCAATATCACCCCCTAAAAATTAAAGATTTCATCTTCAATGATGTAGTATAAATTAAGTACTGATCAGGCTTCAACTTCTTGCTATCATCCTGATTGATTTATAATGCAATCAGCATTTAAGTCTAATACAATTATTATGTATATTAATTGATAACATGAATAAATAAATCCCAGACCATAACTATAATATTGACAACTCAAAGTCCGGACAAGATTGCTGATACATGAATGCGAGCCACTAGAGATGCCAGGAATATATATATTAAAACGAGGCAGCTGTCCCTCATGGCCTCTATTTACTATTTATACATCTATGAGCTTCACCATCCAAATGTTATCACTTTGATGTAAGAATTATAGATCCAATTTTTTAAGGTTTCATTCGTTTTGTTAGTTGGAATTACAATTTAAGTTTTTGTTATAATTTTTTTTTTCATAAAATTTCAAATTCAATTTTTTGTAATATAATGTTTTTTTTTCATATAAATTAACTTTTAACTTAAGTTGAAAACTCAAATCAACGAAAAACGAAATATAAGTATCTTAATTTCCGAATTAATTGGTATCAGCACTATGCAAAAATCACAACTTGATTGTCCAAGTCCTAAATAGTATATGAAAATATTTTTGAGAATATTGATGGTACTGTTCAACACCATAATTAACAAAAAAAAAAAAAAAAAATCTATCGCTTGATCTGTGAGATAGATGTTTCAAAACTCACTTTTTATTAATGTGGGTGGTCGGGCATTGTTCATAGTCTACGTTTTTCCTTCGCTGTTTGATGAAGTGGAACATCCAAGAGTTTATTGGCAACAATATTTCAAGAAAATTCAATTAAAATAGTACCAAAGAGTCAATTACTCTCTATTTACTTATGCGTAATCAAATGAACATGATTGAAGTGAGTAGGATTCGGAGTAGGTAGAATTCAGAGTGAGGAATCAGAGTCAGAATAAGTTGTTTACTTAGTGATAGGATTTGGAATCAGAATCGCTCCAAATCTCACTTATTCGTTTACTTACACTTAGAGTCAGAATGAAATAGTGTAAAAATTCTAATATACTCTTTAAGTCAATTTTATATTTTTATTTAAAAATTATATTAAAATTAATCATAATTAAAATATTTAATGTAATAATAAGGTAATAAAATAATAAATATAAATTGTACAATTATTTAAAATATAAAAA
>NW_010362539.1:0-468 GCF_000414095.1 Morus notabilis
AAAATATATATCTTTATTCCATTTTTACATCAAGTTAAAATCTTGCTCATAGATTGTCTGTCAAAACCAGAACTTGGGAACTTACAAATAGATCTAAAAATTATAGTCTTCAGCTTCATACCCAGATTCTAAGTTGAAAAGAAAAGTCTAATTAAAAAAAAAAAAAAAAAAGCCTCAAATTACCAACACGCCGAAACAATGTACATCAATGAAATGAACACACACGACAATGCTATATAAAGAATTCTATAGAGAGAAAGAGATGGGGAAATACCCGTTCAACCCATTGGCGAGAATCATCGGTATACTCGAAAGCAGGGTCGTTGAGGATCTCCGATTTCAAAAAGGAGTAAACCTCCACGAATTTCGCTCTTATTTCACTCATATTTCTTTGTTTTCTCAAAACCAAAACAAAAACCAACTTCAGAGAAACAGAGAGAGAGAGAGAGAGAGAGAGAGAGAGAGAGA
>NW_010362539.1:573-1463 GCF_000414095.1 Morus notabilis
CGTGTAGTGTGTTGTTGTTTCTGTAGACCTTGGAATTTCAGCCGCTTTGCTTTTTCAACCAAAAAATAGAACCAGAGAATGTGATTCTCCTGTTCCCCCCGCGAATGTGAAATCACCAGCCAAAATACAGAATAATTCGGAGGATTCAAACTATTGTGATTTGAATTATTTTTTATTTATGTGTATTTTTTATAAGAGAAAATATTGTAGCGAATTATGAATCATGATTCGAATCAGGGAACGAATCTTTTTACCAAACGCTTACAAACATACCATTTTCCCCAAAACTTCCCTTTTTTTTTTGCGCATTTAGGGGAAGATTAAATTAATGGCATCTTTATTTATCTGTAATCAGAGTGGACATGAATCGAAATAGACAGAATTCAGAGTGGACAAAAATCAGAGTCAGAATAAACTGTTTACTTAGGTTTTAAAGAATCAAGTCGGAATCAATTCCTATCTCATTCATGCATTTACTTACACCCAAAATCAGAATAAACTATTATAAATTTACTTACATACCCTTTTAATAGATTTTTGTGTGTTGAATTTTAAAAAAAAAATTAGATTATGCTAACTATCTTAATATTAGAATAACTAATTAGTAATTAGATTTTTTAACTAAATTTTCTTAACGTTTTGATAGCATGTGTATATCGCGTGCTATAAAATTTAGTATAGATATACACAAATTTAATCATTAAAGAATTATTACAATGATTAAAAATAATAATTCATATCGATACTTTGTCCAAAATAAAATTTTCTTTAGAATTAAAAAATAATCATTTAGTTGAATTTTTAGATGAAAAAAAATGAATAATAAATTTCTACCGGTATCACATAATTCTTGATCACCGGATTTTTATAGAATTAAGTCATATTTGCAT
>NW_010362540.1:0-9152 GCF_000414095.1 Morus notabilis
CTGTGACATGAGATGCTCTAATCATTATTCAAAATTCCAATCTATTTTTTCAAAAGAGTTTATGTAATGTGTAGGAGGACAACATCAAAACTTTAAATGTTGTCATCGATTGGGAACACTATATAATACTTTGTTAATTTTGGAAGTAATATGTCAAGATTAAAATTTTGAAGAGTAACTCGTTAATTTAAAAAGTTCAAGGGATAGATGTGTTAAAAAAAAAAAAAAAAAAAAACTTTTTATTGACTCTTCTCATGATTGTGTTAGGGAATTTTCAATTTATCGTCCAATTTATTCATTAGGAATTACGAGGCTAATTCCTTTGCCATAATAGAATTTTCCAACGTGTGATAAACTTATTTCAATATAATTATCATTCTATTTGGTTTTCCAAAAGCAACAAGTAAAACAAGTTGAACAGTAATTTTCCAATAATAGAACTGTTGTTTTCCGGGCAAAAAAAAAAAAAAAAGAAGAAGCATAAATGTAAACAGGTGAAAGAATATTTGTATGTCAATTTCAGCTTTTTTTTGTTCTTTTTTTTTTTTTTTTCAAAACAAGTAATTAATCTGCTTATTGACTTGAATTATTTAGTTGCACGCAGTTAGTAATCATCTAATAGAAACTTGCAGTGTATGTATGGCCACGGATATACTTCCCTATGAAGCAACAAATTTTTTTTTTTTTAACATATAGCTTTTTATTGCAATGTTCTAATATATAATAATTGATAACCCTGGTTACAGAATTTCTATTAAGGTAATTTTAATAAACTTCTGTCAAATGTCAATCAATATGTGAAAACATTTATCAAATCATATATTTCATTTGGCATGATTCTGAAGTCTTTCCTTTCACTGGTCTAATTCACAAAATTTATTCAAGATTACCAAGACCCTACAAAATTGACTAAGGTCTATTTTTAAACTAAATATCATATTTTGAGGTCATCATCAATCTTCTATGGATAATTATTGAACATCGAGTCACTCTATTTTTTTTATTTAATAAAGAGAAACAAGAAATTAAGAACATCTTAAAGCTCGTTTGGTTTATAAATTTAAATGGAAAAATTTAATAAAAATTTAAATTTTGTAAAAAAAAATACTGTAATAAAATTTTTTGAACAATAGTTTAAATCTATTAAAAAAAAAACGTAGGATTAATCTTTTTGGATGTATTATGTTCCACTCAATATATACTTGGCAGCAAAAAAAAAAAAAAAAAGATTTGGAGTCATCAAAAAATTTTCAGCTTTCAATATTTGATAATTTTTTTAGTGACTTGGATAATTTGTTTTCATCCTCTGCTACTTTTCTTTTTTAATTGGGGTGGGATTTAAACTTTATGTCTTTTGGTGAAGTTAGTATCAAATTACAATTAGTAGCTAAAATTTAAACTGTATGGTATATTTACAATATGTATCAAATTACAATTAATAGCTAAAATTTAAACTGTATGCACTACAACAAAAATGGCCATTTGCGACGATTTTTTTTGCGACGACATTTATCGTCGCAAGTAATAATATATTTGCGACGACATGTCGTCGCAATTACTCCCCGTTAAATAAATTAACCATGTCATCGCTAATAACTTAAATGTCGTTGCAAATAATTTTAGAGCGCAAATTTCAATGGCGTGGATTTTTGCCGCCAAGGTAATCCATTTTTTGCGACGACTTGTCGTCGCAAATAATTTCATGTTATTTGCGACGACATTTTCTCTTTGTCGTCGCAAATAATCTTTTCAAGATTTCACCAAAAACCAAACGCAAGAAAAATGATTATTTGCGACGACATTTTAGATTTATTTGCGACGACATTTGTTGTCGCAAATAATTTCATATTATTTGCGATGACATTTTCTCTTTGTCGTCACAAATAATCTTTTTAAGATTTCACCAAAAACTAAATGCGGGAAAAATGATTATTTGCGACGACATTTTAGATTTATTTGCGACGACAAATGTCGTCGCAAATAATTTCATGTTATTTGTGATGACATTTTCTCTTTGTCGTCACAAATAATCTTTTTAAGATTTCGCCAAAAAACTAAACGCGGGAAAAATGATTATTTGCGACGACATTTAAATTTATTTGCGACGACAATGTTGTCGCAAATAAGTCTGATCTAATATACCCTATCTTCTTCCTCTTCATTTTCCCCAACGCTTTCTCTCTTTCTCTCCTACTAATCTCTCTCTGCCTCTTCTTCCCGTCGCCGCCGCCGCTGCCCGTCGGCACCGGCCCCCCCTTCCCTTCTCTCTCTCTCTCTTCCCTTCTCTCTTCTTCCCCTCTCCGGGCACCGCCGCCGCTCCCGCCGCCCCACCCTCGCCACTCCTCTCTCCTCTTCTCTCTCTTCCCTTCTCTCCCTCTCTTCCCTTCTCTCTCTCTCTTCCCTTGCTCACCGCCGCCGCCGCCGGCCAGATTTCACCGCCGCCGCGCCGAATCGTCCGTCGCCACCTCACCGTTCGACGTTTACCGGTATGTTTTACACACTCCGGTAACTTTTTTATTGTTTTTATGTGTTTTGTTGAGTTGTTTGTAAAGTGTTTGTAAAAATGTCTAAATGAAGTTTCTAAACATTTACTATGAGGCTGTGTAAATGTTATTTTATGACGTTAATTTAGAATTATTTTTGAACTAGTGGTTAATTTATTAATTTACATTATTTGTTAACATAATTAGATTTAATGCCGAGGAATGAAATTTTTTATGTATTTAAATATGTTACTCTAGAATGTTAATTTACATTATTTAAAATGTTAATTTCGGTCACGTTAAATTATGTTCGATGTTTCAATTTGATGTAGGCATTTGATTTTTTGCCTTCGTCGCTGTTTGCCCGGTTCCTCTGATGTAATCCCGCTATTTTTAGCCCTCGTTTAGTGGGTTTGAACTTTGTAAGTTTTTTATATTTATTGTACTTTTAGTTTAAAATTGTTGTAGTTTTTGGTTGTATGAATTTTGGATTATGATTTTGATATTTGAACTATGATTTTCTTATATTATTGAAATTTAGTATATGTTTGTGATTCTTGTTCTAGGTGGCACATCTTGCAGCTATGGTGTGCTGAAATCTTTTAAAGTTATTTTTCTGCAGGTTTAGATTTTTGGATCATAAGAAAAATAAGCCGTTATGTTGTCAAAATTTAGTTAGAAGGTGTTAAAGTTTATGGCTAAATTGCAGCCCAACATCCAATTACCTACGATTGATCGTCCAGAACCAGTTGACTTAGACACTCCTCTACCTCCTTTAGATGATGACGGTCCTGACGATGATTCAGCTGCTGGCGATGCTGCAAACTTAGACGATTAGTTCCGTTATATGTACTTTTTTATTTTTCACTGTATTTAGACTTTTATATTTTTTTGAACATTATATATGCACTTTATGTAGTATTCATAATATATTTTATAAATTTATTTAGATTTACTGTTTTTAATATTAATTTATATTTCACTTTTAATGTATCTTAATAAATTCTATTCAGTATGTAACATAATAATGTTTAATTAAAAATATTAAATATTAATTAATTGCCATTTTTTAAAAATTATAAAAAAAAATTAATTTCGGTTTTTTGTGACGACTTTTTTAGACTTGTCGTCGCAAAAAAATAAGATTATTTGCGACGACAATTTGAAATGTCGTCGCAAAAAATGATCATATCACGAGAATTTTGCAACGACGTATTAGCGACGCCTGTCGTCGCAAATATAGACTATCGTCGCAAATACATTTGCGACGACACTATGTCGTGACAAAAAATGTTTTTGCGACGAATTATTTGCGCCGACAAATTTGCGATGACGTGTCGTCGTAAAAAACCTTATTTGCGACGACATTCGGGTTTTTGCGACGACTTTTTGTTGTCGCAAAAATCCCTTTTTCTTGTAGTGATGGTATATTTCCAATATGTATCAAATTATAATTAGTAGCTAAAATTTAAACTGTATGGTATATTTACAATATGTATCAAATTACAATATTATATGTATCAAATTACAATTAGTAGCTAAAATTTAAACTGTATGGCTATATTTTCAATTTTCATAATTTTCGTAAGATGTAAGACCAATTGCTATGCATATAAAGAAAGGAGGAAAGTTTTAAGTCACAACAGGTACACTTTAAAATTTAAGGGGTACATTGATATAAGTAATATAGTTCTGATTATCTTAGGCCTCATTTGTTTTACGGATTTAAATTTTCAATTTGAGTTGAGATGTGACTTTTTCTAAGAATTTTTAACTGTAACAGAAAAAGTTAGACGTGACATTTTTTGAGAGTTTTTAACTATAAAAACTTAAAACTGAACATTCAAATCGGTGAAATGAATGAGATCTTAATTTTTAATGAGATGTGAGACCAATTACTATGCAAATGGGGAAAGGAAGAAAGTTTCCATTGTCAAGTCTCGATGCACGGTCTTTCTCGGCTTTGTCTCGAATACCACAGGGATTGTTCTTTTACTTTTTTGAGTTATGGTGACTTGAGTGATAATCTTGAGGTGAGTTTGAGTTATAATTTAAGTTGAAATTGTAACTTGAGTTTGTGTTTGGAGGTGCACATTTGAGTTATGATTTGAATTGATAATCTTTTTGAGTTTGTGTTTGGGTGGATCAAAACTTGAATTTGTATTTAGATAGTATTTTAATAAAAACTCAATGGTGATGAAAAATTTTAATAGGGTATATGAGTGAGGTTTTATTCATCTTTTCGTTGGCAACGCATAGAAAAAAAAATCATCTCAATCATGATTAAAACGAAAAAGTTATGGCATTTTTAAGAATAGAAAAAATACTGTTCATTAATTTGAGTTCGAGTTTCTGAACTCGAGTTGAAGGAGAAACTTGAACTCGAGTTTTAGTCTCAAATTTGAGTTTAAACTTAAAAGAACATGAACTTGAATAAAATTAGAACTCAAGTTACCTTTTTTTTAGTTTTTAAGGCTGTCGAACAAGGCATTGAACTTGAATTTAGCCCCAAATTCGAGTTCAAACTCAAATTTTATAAGAAGAACATGAATTTAAATAAAATTATAACTCGAATTTAAATTTTTTCTCAATTTCATTACAAAAAACAACCCTACAGTGTTTGTAATCTTTTATTTAGTCGAATACAATTCTCACTTTAGAAAAGGGAATGGAGAATAGTTTGGAAGTGTATCCACCTCGTAAGCGAAATATGGATTTAAGTTTTGAGTCAGGCAAAAAGGAATGTGATTTTTAATGAGAAAAAGTTGGCTAATCCAAACACAAAACATCATTCTAGTTTGGCATGTGAGGGTGGTCGCACGTGAAAGATCTAATTTGGACGGTTCACAATTATAAAAAAAGAAAAAAAAAATTGGACGGTTCACGCTTGCTGTACACGTGTGGAAGCACGTGGGCCGCTGACCCACCTCAGATTTCGGCTCGTCCTCTTGTGTCCATGGACTGGATTGTGTGTTCATCCAAAGCATGGGTCTAACAAGTTTGGGTTTCTTGCTGTCAATCACGTGATTGGCATGTGACCTATTTAAGGTGTTTTTTTTTTTTTTTTAGTTAAAAAAAAAGAAATTTTTTTTTAGCAACTCTATTTGAAATAAGAAATTAATAGGACCATTAATTTTAACTATACCTTAATATTGAAGAACATTGGTGTTGCACGACAAAATTTTTAATTGGATATTAAAGAAATTTTTATTGAGTAGAATGTGTTTACAAATTTTTTTATTACGTATTAATTTCACAATTACCCCTTAAATTTGTACTTTTTTCCAACATACACTCAAATTTTGAAAAGGGTTAAATGAACCCCAAAAGTCGTATGAAACCCTAAACTATATACATTTTACAATCGAGAAAATTGCTAAACTTATTTTTAGAGTGTATGAGTTTAGATTTTTATCTCTTACTCTTGATTAATACCCTTTTGACTAATATAGTTATTTGACTAAAAAAGATATTAATCAAAAGTAAGAGACAAAAAACCAGACCCATACACTCTAAGGTGTATTTGTCTCCTTTCGCTATTTTAATCAGTACTTACTAATTACTTTATTTACCTAATATTTACTATTTTTTAGTTAATAATCTCATATTTTACTTTTATATATCTTATGTTTTTAATTAATAATAGTATAAATTAACGATTAGACTGCCATAAAAATTCAAAACTAGCTATTAGCTACACTTTTTCTAAGTTTATGCAGATATGATATTCTGTAAGCAAAAAATTTGAAAATTTTAATGTAAATATCGTGTATATATAATACACTATGGTATATGTATTTTTTGTAGCTTAATTTGGAACTGAAAAATAACAAAAAAAGAGTACCATTTTTGTGCTCCTAGCAAATTAACCAACAATGCAAATTAATAAATTAAAATGGATTTTTAAAGTTTAATTTATTTTACTTTTGTTTTCAATTTTGTTCGGTTCTTTTTTATATTTTTATTTCCTTTATGCTTTAAGGGCAAAATAGTCTTTCCGTAATCTATTTCCTCCAAACAGTACTAACTAAATCAGTAAGATTATTAAATTAAAAATATCAAACGTGGAGGATGTAGTTATAAGCTTTCAAGAATAATTAAGGTGAAAACTGAAAACTTTCAAGTAACTTAAATTATTAGATATATATATATATATATATATGTATTTATATATATAGGTAAAGTCTCTAATTTGGTACCAGATTAGAAAGACACGTGTATATATATATATATATTTAAAAAGTGTATATTTTCTTTTATAATATGTATATTTCTCTTAAAAATATGTATATAGGTGTTTAGATAATTTATAAGTGTCTTCCCACATTATATATATTTTAAGAAAAAATATACATATTTTAAAAAGAAATATACATATTTTTAAAGTAAATATACATGTGTCGTTTTAATCCGGTACCGGATTGGAGACAATTCCTATATATATATATATTAAATTATCCTATATATAAATATCGTTAGCATGTCAAATTGTAACAGTATAGTTTGTTTTTATTTATTTATTTATTTTGGTTGAGTCGTGAATTGAGAAAAGAGCACATTCGAAGTGGAATAGTATCAATGGAAAAAAAATTCTAATATTCATTTACGTACACTTCTAAGCTTCTTCGATTGTCTTTTGTTTCGTTTATCCTACTGATGATTGAAGTTTAGTCTCGGTTGACTGATCAAAAGTATTTCCAGTACTTACCAGCTTGTGAAACGTGTGTATAACCTACGAATTAATGGATGTCCAAATATTTTGATCTGTTGAATGTTTGTGGGACCAAATTGAATTAGTTAGAGTTACTCCAAGTTCTGTGCCTAGTTTTGATTGGCCTAAAATTAATTAGAGGATATATCCAATATATAAATTTATATATATATATATATATTATATTTGCATGTTGAAGTTAATTGAAACCGAACTTGATTAAGTTATCAGATTCAGATCATTATTGGAGGAAAAAAAAAGAAGTTATTTGATCGTTATCAATTAGTGTATATTTCAATAAGGCTTCTTTTGGGGGCTAAAAAAAGTCTCAGAAATGTCTTCTCCATCTCTCCTATAAAGTTTTCACTTTCAGAAAGAAGAAGAAAGGGGGGGAAAAAAAAAGATCCCTTATAAAGTTGTATCATTTATGGATTTGACATGAGCTTAAGAATTCAACCCTTTAATCATGACATCATGCTTGTACCATAGTTTTTGAAGGGTTAATTAAGCTTTTACGGACTGAATTGATCAAGGAACACTTGGCTAATTTTTAACCTTAATTAAGCTCCAGCAAAGAGAGACAAAACATCAAAGTGGTCAATTTAAAAAAATTATTCAAATTAATCACTAAAAATTCTCTGCCCTTTGACTTTTGTGTTTAGGCATATATTCACTTTTGACACATGGAAGCTAGCATGGGAAATTATTGCCCTAAATAACTTAAAATATTTATAAAAAATTAATATAGCAGTATGAGTGGGGGGAAAATTGAAAAAGTAGGACTTATTTTTTATTCATGTGATATAAAAGAAGACAAAAGTATATGAGATTAAAATAGTTAAAGTATGAGGTGGGGCTTATTGGGATCAGTATTTTAGATTGATTTATAAGGAGAAAGAGAAAAATCTGTTTGTTTATTGCTACTGAGAATGATTGAAGGAGTATTTTTTTTTTTTTTAAATACTCTACTAAGATACGGTCTTTCTTTATCTGCCAAGATTATTCCTTTCTAATATTTTACATGATTTTGCTACTTAAATTATACCATATAGCAATAAAGTTAATTTGGTGTATAATCTAATATAGGGAAGATGTTCTCATCCTACATAAACTATTTAAAGGTATGCTTTTTTCCTTGATTAAAAAAGTTTAAATTGTATCAAAGAAATTTTTAAAACATTAGTTAGTAAGCATTTTCCTTCTGATTTTCTTAAAGAATATTTTTCTACTCTTTTAGGTTAGAATGCAAGCTAGAGGATATGCGTATATATATATATATATATAATATATATATATATTTAATTATATACAAATGATGATAAAGAGCCACTAAGATTTAAGATACCCCTCAAAGAGTAGGAAGAAGTTTGGGAGACCTAAAGAGCGACTCCTTTTATGTATAACCCTATTTTTTGCTAATTAGGAAAAACAATTGGATTACACACACTAAAAGGTTTCCTGACTTTTGAAGGTTTTATATGTGCGAGTGACCAATTTATAAGTAATTAAGACTTAGAGTATATCTTATAACGCGCAATCTAAATCCCAAGACGTTTGGAAGGAGAATTCGTGTCATGATTCGAATCATGGTTCATGACTCGCTACAGTATTTGTTCTTATAAAAAATACACGTAAAATGAGAATGGTTTTGAATCCATGAACCAAACGTCCTAGTCACATTGAATGAGATTTAGAAACAATTTTATTTGACAAATTTTGTTTAGTTTTTATCGGTGACAATTGATAGTTATATATATATATATATATCATCTTTCAATGATTGAAAATAAAATGCATTGTCGTTGTACTACTTAATCACGCGAAAATACATACTACAACAGTGATGAATCTGTTACATCTCCTTTTTCAAATGAAATAGACATTTTGGAGCATTTTTCTGATTTTTCTATAAATTTATTCTCTTTCTAACGTCCTAAAAATAGGGGTGATTCTTCCGA
>NW_010362540.1:9171-34580 GCF_000414095.1 Morus notabilis
CTTCCGATCAGTTGAAAATAGAATGCTTAAAATGAGTATAATAATCTATAAGTGTGTCGTATGCCTAACGTGCGTAGCAGATTCAACAGCAAAAATACTATAATTATGCAGAAATTGAATGGAATTAGATCCTCTCATAACTCATATTTGATGAGGAGTGGGGCTAAACTATACTGATATAAACAAAAATAAAATAAAATAAAACAGTCTTTGTCCAATAAGACTGTCTTATTGATAAGACTCGATTCTAACCGTTAAATTTAATTAAAATTATATAATATTTAAAAAAAATATGCAAAATATAATTTTTTATACAAATACGGTGGCTGAATCCATAATTCATCTTTTCAATGTCTATTTGAGAAATCGCTGTAAAATAAAATAAGAGGAGAAAAAGGGTAACTTTAGGAATGATTGGTTCTTATAATAAAACAAAACTCATGTCTGGATAAGAATTTGATTGGATGCTTCGAAATGCGTGCACGCAAAGCTAACAAAGCTTGACGCGTCATCAGGTTTATGGAGCCGAAAACATCATTTTCTCCCACTGTATTATGCTTTTAATCCTTTTTTTTTTTTCCACCCCTAAAAGTATATGCTTTTAATCAAGCATACATCTATTTGGTGACATCAAATTGATTTTTCTTGATTTTGAATACTCTTCATCTATCACCATACAATTAAGTTTAATAATGTTTCATAAAACAATCAAGTTTTAAGTTGTTGCTTAATTATAACATGCCGTTTGGTGTGTGATATTTTCAGCCCATAAATATGATCTGTAGCACGCATCATTAATCTACATATCTAGCACATTTGTGCCTTGAATAAGACGATTTTACTTAATTTAGTTCATTGATTGAGAGAATTAATGATTCCATTGATATGGAAAACAAAGTTAAATAATTTGACCGCAATTAATGGAGTTATAACTTGTCAAATTCTCATATGCAATATTATTGGGCTTCACCGATTCAAAATTTAGGGGGAAAAACAATCAATTTTCACGTATTATCCAATAAAGTCATTTCTTATAAGTATCTTTCTGTAGAATGATCAGCATTGATATTTAAACTTTGAACTTCAAAAATTGATGGTCAATCTAGTCACCTATCTATTTGAACTTTATTTTGTCAAGTTTGATAGGGCGAAATGGACGTAAAAGAACTACATAATGACTTATATATATAGATGTGTACATATATGTATTACTCAGTCAAGCACGTTTCTGTATTACTTGTCTTCTTTGATATATATATATATATATATATATATATGTTTGTATATTGTACTTCTGTTATCCTTCGGATTCCTCGGTGTGCTCTGAAAAGATGCACCCACCCATTGATCGCAAGTATACAAAATTAATTAATAGCCACATATTATATTAAAAAAAAAAGTGTAAAAAATTTGGTGGGGGGATAATTAAGATAAAATATATAAAAATATTAATAAAGTCTCAAATGATTAATGGAATACAAGTGGATGAACGACATCATTTAGTACTCCACTTCATATTGAAAATAAACGAGGGAATTAATTGAACGGCAATCTGTAAACACACAATAATTTAATGAATTAATTAATAGGATTAAACAATAGCTTTTGTGTCACATCCTACAAACAGTATTGCAACAGCTTTCAGCTGCAAAGAGAATTTGAGTTGGAAAAGGGTAATGGAGTTCATACAGAAATAGGAATTATTATTAGTTTTCCTTTGAATACCGCGCGGGCAATAATTTTATTGTTCCTATATGCTTGTCTTTATTCTTATCTTTGTTTTTATCTCACAAAGAGCGGATTAAAGTTTATTATTATTAATTAATCTAGTTATATTGATTAATAATAACCTAGTTATAGCAAACCCTTTTTGGTTTTCTAGGCACTTGGATAAATTTAGGGAAAGTAATCCGGGATTTAGGTTTTAGGGTTAAGTGATCATGTAAAAATCTATTATAACTATTTCTATAATTTGGAATAAAATAAACTATCTTGGGATCACAAAGAAAGAGGGGAATAAAAGGATAAATTTAGGGGATATTTATTGAAGCATGTGATGAGGGAATCCAATGTTTAATAATTCATGAAGCATTATACAAGATGAAACAAAAGAACACACCCTTTTATGGGGGCTAGCTTAATTATATTCTTAGTTAATCTAGGAAACGACGGGCCAAGTTTCAAAGTTGTCGATTTCATTAGCAATTGTTAATTTGAAATTATGGATCGTGTAATCCTTATGATATTGAAAAGAGTAGAAATGCAAAAAAAAAAAAAAAAAAAAAAAAGGCGTTGCTTTGCTTGTCACACCAAATTCAGCTTGAACAATCTTTGTCGGTATCGTTTTCTCTTTGTAATTAATTTTCCGAGATATTATCTTGGCAAACAAACAAGATCATAAGAAAGAAAGCGCTAAGGGGTCATTATGATGTGGTGGGTGAGGGCACGTATTGTCAAAAATGAGAAAATTTTGTCACGTTATTGAAGAATTATTTTTGTATATATGTCGCATATGAAGAAAATAAGTTGACTGGAAGTATGTACTTGGCGTGTTTCTGCAGAAAATAATTCCCATATGATGATGCAAAGCCCTATAAAATATTGTACTTAAAATCTCTTGAAATAGAATAGAAAATTTGGAATAATATTCATAATATTAATTTAATTCGATTGATGGCACATCGTTGATTTTTTTTTACACAACTATTCTATGCTAAAAACTAGTATTTTCTGTATGAAAAGGCCAAAACAAAGGAATATAATTACTAAATTTGATAATGACTAGTATTAACTGAAACTACTATTTTATCTATCAATATTCTTTCAGATTATACACATGAATATTTTTATGTATTTAATAAAATATCAAATTTGGACCACATGAATATAATTTACAACCCATCATATTTTGGGTCATGGCCTTGATTTTTTCGCAGTAGACAGGTGAAATATATATCAAACACAAATAACTCATTCCCAACAAATTACCTATATGTAATAAAAAAAAAAATGACACAAAATTTGGAGAAAGATGGAAGAATATAAGGGAAGGAAGGTGAGGACAAGAAGAAGGTGTTTAGTTCCTTTGTTTGTTTCATGGCAAAGCATGGGAGAGAGCCAAAAGAAGAAATATTAAAAAAAAAAGAGATAAAAGAAAAAAGAGAGAGAGAGAGAGAGAGAGAGAGAGAGAGAGAGAGAGAGAGAGAGAGAGAGAGAGAGAGAGAGGGAGAGAGAGAGAGAGGGAGTTAAATTAAATTTAAAAAGTAGGGTGTGCTAGAGAAGACATAGCGGCCCCGACAAAGATTTTGGCTGTACGGACCAGACATGCCATTCAATATATCCCTCGTTAGTGTGTCCAGAGAAAATAATAATAATAATAAGGTTACATTGTTTGGTAAGGGTCATGAGGCCATATTAGCTAGCTCGAGATTTAAGGCTTTTTATGCTTGTTTGTTTGCTGCATTGAAATGCGGTTTAAGGGAATGTATGTCGTACGGGAATATAAAAGCATTTACTATGTATCTGGGGGAATAATTTTAATGTTTTTTTAACTTTGTGTTATTGTTTTTTTCTATGCATATGTTACTTGGAATGTTCATGGAAATTCCAAGCTTGAGTAGTAGGACATGTTTTTGAGTTGGCCTTGGAGGTAGTACTTAATTTGCATTGATTCAATTTTAGTACCAACGATAAGCTAACTTTCATTTCGGTCTATGATTTTCGAAACATGCTAGAATGAGTCCTTGTTTGTTAAGAATGAAGCTGTGTTTTTTTTTTTTTTTTTTTTTTTTTTTTTTTTTTTTTTTTTTTTCATGATTGTAATAGTTTGATGAATAGAAAGACTAATTTGGAATAACTTGGTAAATTGGGGATTAATGCTCGGACGGTTTATAAGTGATCAGGGACTAAAATGAAATTTAACTTGCAATCCAAGAACCAAAAATTAGTTTAACCTTGATTAGTACTTTTTATGGCGATGTGGCAACCCTAGTCCTTCTACTAATATCTCAATTTGTAACAATAATGTATGGTTGATTGTCTGTTAATTACAGTTAGATTGCTCCGTGGCTATGGTATTATAATGGACTTTAACTTAATTAGAAGATCATCACCACAGTCAAATTAATAATATTTTCTTAGTTGAGCAATTAATTTGTTTGATATATATGTATGTATGTATTTGAACAAAGTATTTTCAGATGCCAAAGTCGATAGATATATGCATACATAATTAATATATATATATATATTGGGATCCAATCCAAGCTCTAATCATAAAGCAGCCCGTGGTCTCTAAATTTTATCATAATTTCTAATTTATCCCATAAACTCAAGACCTCTTATTTTGCCCTTTAAATTATTAATTAATCCTAGTCACACTTAACCTTTTTTTATTATAGTCTCTATTAAAAACAGGCAGAAATAAAGGGGTTAGTGTGGTCATGTTATCCTTTTTTTTTTCAACATAAATTATAAAAGAAAGACCATGTGATTACACTTTCTCTTTTTTTTTTTCATGCATTTTTAATAAAAAAATTTAAGAGGGAGTTAAAAAAATTAATTTAGAATTCGATGGACAAAATAAAAGTTTATAAAGTTTGAGAGGTAAACTGAAAATGACCCTAAAATTCAAAGAACACGTGTAAGAATAATCCAATTTTTATCAATAAATATTCTTCAACTAGTTGTAACTTCAAAGTTCGTTTTCTTATGATAATACTATAGGTTTTTTTCCTCCTTTTTAGATCTTTATTTGATAATTTATCGAGATAGTAATATAAAATATACTAAGGCCCCGTTCATTTTGCTCATTCGAGTTTAGAATTTGAGTTTTGCTACAGTAAAAATCTCTCAGAAACAGTCACATCTAACTTTTTTGCTACAGTAAAAAGCTCTCACACAATATCACATCTCAAGTCGAATTAAAAACTCAAATTAACGAACCGAACGTGCCCTAAGTAAGATTTTCCTTTTTCTTACAGATGCCGGAAGTGAATTAAATCTTTAGCAAATCTTGAGCGTAATTTCAATTAAATCATTATTTTATTAGATTAATCATTGAACATAAGAAATTAATATAACTTTATCTTTCAACTAATTACTCTCATAATTATTTCATTTTACTTCTTTTTTAAATTCTCTTTAGTTAATCATCAAAGGCACGTATTAAAAAAGAAAAAAAACCCCAACATTAACAGCTTTTACCCCTTTAATCCTTCTCCTTCTCTCTCTCTCTCTCTCTCTCTCTCTCTCTCTCTCTCTCTCTCTCTCTCTCTCTCTCTCTCTCTCTCTGCTTAGTATATAGAAGGGAACAAATAAATTTTTTTTTTTGGCTGAGAAAGGGAACAAATAATATATAGTATTTCATAAGTTTTACTCGTACGCAGCCGGTAGGTGAACCTAGAGGTATTACTATAAAATCTCTACTTTAATTACTCTCTCTTTTTTGTCCCATTCTACTTTTGTATTTATAGTGCTAATTTATAATAAGAGGGAGTTTCGAACCAAAAAATATTAAATTGAATTTACTTAAAATTAAATAAAAGATCAGGGATGCCCCAAACCACAAGTTGGTATATCAGGTAATTAAAATAATGATAAACTAAAATTCTTGGAAGTTGTAATCATTCTCTTATAGACTTGAGATTAGAGATCTCCAAACCCTAGATTTTGACCTCTCGAAAAGTGCAATATGCCGGTCATCTCTATCTGTTTTACGTTAATTAGCCTGTAATATCACGGGTTAGCCAGGCCTCATATTTACCACATTTTTTTAACTAATTAACAACCAATTAAAAAAAATTAATATAGCTGGTTTTGGTTAGATACATACTTGGTAGTTACTAGTTACATCAAAACTTAATTACAAGCAGATATGGCCACTTATATATATATATATATGTATAGAACATGTGGACGAGGTACTTTGATGTATGTACTGCCTTAACCAATTATCCTAAACAATCTCAAAGTGGAAAAAAATTTTAATCAACCTAATCAGGACTATATATGCAGTTTGTTGTCATTATCAATTTATCTTTAGCTGAATTAATACTATATTATAATATTTTGCAGTACTTTCAGATATAGTTTTAATTTTGCATTATTACTATTTTTCTTTTCTAAAATACTCTCCAACACTATATATTCTGATTAAGGAAAACTTTGTTACAAGGTGTCTAGTTAGTGCGTGATCATTGACGCAATGTTACACATAAATACATCGCTTTCGGTGATATAAAATTAGGGATTCTTAATAAAGGGTATTTAATTAGAAATTCTTATGTGCACGGTTGTATAATTAAGGGTGAATAACTAGCTCATTAACGCAAGTAAAATACAATTTACTGTGTATATATAATATACTATTGCAAGAAAAGTTTTCCTAATCTAAAGAAATGATAAAAGAGAAATACGAGTTTCCTAGTCATCAGTACTTGATCACTGCACTTATGATAAGGACTCAAAGACAGGAGTGACAATAATGATTCATATATTGAAAAAGAAAATGTGGAAATATAATTTGATGACAGGTGTCAAAATTTTATGAGCTTTGTAAAAGTAAATTGCTATTTTATTCGCTGCAGTTTTTCACCATCATCAAGCTAAAGTTTAACGTTATCCTACAAGTATAATATCATTTTTGTAAAGCCAATTAAAAGCATATATATGCAGCGAATTAATAGATTTTTTAGTCGCTGTAAATTGCGTTTCATCTAAATTTGTTCTAATTAATTAGTCTTATTAATTCATCCTTTTATAGTGTCTGCTTGGATTTGCATTTATATTAATAGATTAGTGGCCTATGAAAGCGATGGATTAAGCTAATGATTCATTAAGGTATTTTTTTAAGGTCTATAGAATCCCCATCATCAACTAATGGAAATTAATATTTAAACTACAAAATATGGAATAGTTAAAGAAATCTTGGAAGTTCATATATATAACAAACTGGTCATATATCTATTTAGAGCACAGAAAAAAATTCCACCATTTTCAAACCGTTTTTGTGTACATATAACTCATACAAATATAATTATGTACCATATAGTTAAAAACTTCTTCGCTCATTTATTTTACAATAATTTATCAAGTTATTATATGATCAGAAAATCCTTCTTAATTAACTTGATATACGATTATTAGTTACTGATCACGCATTTCCTGTATTTATACAACGTGTATACACTGCCAATACGATATGTACAAATGGTCGCTGACAAAACCAATTGAATTATTGTAACTGGGCATTTTCCAAAATCAAAACCAACCACTCCTAATTCCAGCTCTCCATACAAAATACATATAATTGGAAGAGGATTGTAGCTAATTATCAATATTTTCGCATAAAATTCATACAAAATACAATATTTATTTATCATCTCTTCCTAAAGGATTTTTTTGCTTGTACATAATAATTTTTACCAGATCTAATTAATTTCCTACGACTTCCTTTAAAAGAAAGACAATGTTGATGATGCATGATGATGATCAAGATTTCCCAAGGTAATTAATGGAAATATTACATACTAAATACAATTAGCTTAGCCCACACAAAAGTAGAAACATGAATATCTTTCATCATCCACACACATGTTAATACATGGCTAATCCGGCAATTAAATCAGGTATTTTTGATTTTGATAGCAAATTATTCCCCTTCTAGTAGAGAGAGATTGCTTAACGTCATCATCACCAACGAGACACATTCCTTGAAAAGAAGCAGTAAGTGTACACTCAGCTGTGACTCTAGCAAGACCCAAATACAATATTTTTGTAATTTCTTAATTAATTGGAACTGCTACCACCTTTTCTGTCCCACTTTGAGATAAAGCAAAAGCAGAGTAAAAAAAAAAAAAAGAAAGCAAAGGAAGAAAAGAAAAAACATAAAAGAAAAGGGGGAGAGAAGAAAAAGATGGAAAAAAAGGAAAGCAAAACCAATAAAGAAAGGAGAGAAGAGAGAGAACAAAGACAAAGGTTCTCAAACTCCATGATTATATTTCAAAATTCTCTTTCTTTCTCTCTCTAGAAAACAGTAGTAACCTAACTGCTAGCTTTCTTTCCCTTTTCTCATTCTACTTAATCCAGTGTGTGAGGACCTCCAAAGTTTCTACAAAGAGTTGTTTTGTTAGCAACTGCAGCAAAGCCAAAAGAAAAGAAAAAGAAAAGAAAAGAGAAATAAAAAGGAAAAGGGAAAGTGGAAGAGAAAGAAGAAGAAGAAGAAGAAGTACTGTATAATATCATAATAATTCATAATTATTCTGGGTTGTAGCAGTAAAGAAAATTAAAGGCATGAATAGAGGTGTTTTGCAGAGCTCGCCAATGCAACAAATGATGGCGGCCGGAAACCCTAACTGGTGGAACATCAACACCATGAGACCTCCTTCTACTCATCAACCACCTAATTCTTCTCCTTTCTTGCCTCCACCAAATCTCTACCCACAATTTCTTCCCACTTCTAATTCTTCTTCTAATAATAACAATATTCCTTCTTGGAATGACAACCAAGAGCAGCTTCCTGAGTCTTGGAGCCAACTCCTCTTGTAACCCTCTCTCTCTCTCTCTCTCTCTCTCCTTGATCCCTCTCTCTCTCTCTCTCTCTCTCTCTCTAATATGGTTGCATGTGACATGTTTTTATACGTGTTATTTATATAGGTTATATATGCATTGTGTGATCGTGTTTTAGAATTTTGGGCTAGCTATTACAAATCTTGAGGCTGACGAGTTTGGTATATGCGTGTCAACCCAGTTGGGATCATGTATTAATCAACTATGATATTAGTTATTCCTTCTCTACTTATTAGAAAAAAGAAATCTTGAGCTTTCTTTAAGTTCTGTGGTGGGCTATCAAAAAATTTCAAGTTCAATATTAAGCGCCAATATGCGTACAAAAGTTGGATCAAAGTTTTAATTTAGTTAGAGTAATTTTGTTGTTGTTGTTGTTGTTGTTGTTATTAGGGGTGGATTGGTAGGTGAAGAAGAGAAGAGGAATATAATGAACCATTTTCAAGTGAAGAAACTGGAGAATTGGGAAGAACAGATGTTGAGTAGTCAAGCTCCGAATGCTTCTGTTGTTGATGCAGTGAAGCAAGAACACAGCTCGGCCAGCAGCTATGTTTATGGCCATGATCAAGATCATCAGTTTCAGACTGCTCATCATGTGGCAAAACCTAATTGGTCTCATCACCACCATCAAGTAATGGCCAGTACTACTCAATCATCTCCTAAATCATGCGTCACAAGTTTCAGTAGCAACATGTTGGATTTCTCCACCAAGCCTGATCATCATCATGCCAGGCATCCGGTGTCGGTGTCGGTGTCGGTGCCGGATCGATCCTCTGAGGTAATTAATTGTTCTTCTCTTCTAGAAGTATAACTTCAGTAAAACTTTGTATATTAAGTTTTGCGAGAAATTAAAGCTAGGTGTTCGAGTTCATGCATATGATCGGTTTATGATGTATGAAGTCAACAAACTTGGATTCAAGGCGTTTTTTAAGGCGAAAACTTAATTCCTTAGCAGTGCTATACTTTTCTTTCTTTCTTTTTTTTTTTTTTTTAATACGTTTTAGCTAGCTGTTTGTGTGGGATTAATTGAACTAAATTAAAGTAGAATTATGAGCTAATCAAGGGCATGTTTGGTTCATGCGTTCAAACTAATTATTCTTAATTTTGACATTTGAAATTCAAATTTTTTATAAGAGAAAAATACTGTAGTAAAATCAAAATTATAGATTTCAACGCATAAAACAAATGTGACCTAATTAATTACCGATCATTCTCTGGTATACATTTGAAAATCGTTGATATATTACTTTGATCTTCTCTATGTAAGAGATGAAGAAGTAGAGCCAAAATTAGCAAACTACATATATAGTACTTTTAACCATGATTATATATTCTTATATATTCCATATGTTTTTCTCTTTCTTTGTCTGAAGTGTAACAGCACTGCAACTGGTGGGGCGCTCAAGAAAGCTAGGGTTCAACCTTCTTCAACCCAAACTACTTTCAAGGTAATGAAAATCAAAATTGTATTTCTTCTACTGATCAATAAATGTATTCTAAAACCTCCATTCTATGATCTTCTTCTTTTTTACCAAAAAAAAAAAAAAACCCTTTCTTTTGTGTCTCACTCGCCCACGCGCATTCATAGACAACCACACATAAACGGGGACATGTGTTGTGGGAAAACGTTGTCTTTCTTTGTTTGTCCAGTTTTTAGCCGTAATGATTCTTTCTTTTACACGATATATCTCTTTCTCTCTCTCTCTCATTTTATCCACATGATATTATGAAACCCCCGATTCACCACTTATTTTATATCTTCATTTTGATCTGATCTTTACCCAACTTATTATTGTATATATATGTGTGTATATATATAGGTGAGGAAGGAGAAGTTAGGTGACAGAATTACTGCTCTCCACCAGCTAGTTTCCCCATTTGGAAAGGTAACAATTTGGAAAAAGAATAATCTTTTGATCTTTAATAATAGATTTTGGAAGCTAAAAGGAATGGAACTAGTAAGCTCCAACACAATGTTGAGAGAATTTTCTAAAATAATAATGTATGAGAACCCCAGAAAAGAACTTCTTTTCACATGAAAGATTCCTGACCAATGTCTTACCTTTCTTCCCTTAATTAATTGTTTTTATCTTTTTGTTACTCTTATTCCATTGGAAGGGTTTTCCGTTTTCCCTTTAGGCTTTAAAGAATTAGAACACATCCAAATATGACTTTGGAGTTTTGTGTCTGTTTTTGTTTTTTATTTATTTATTTATTTATTTTCCTAATTCATTTTTTTTTTCTTTTCCTCCCCTCCTCTCTTTTTGCAGACTGACACAGCCTCTGTCTTGTTAGAAGCTATTGGGTACATCAGATTCCTTCAGAGTCAAATTGAGGTGATGTTTCTTATTCCTTTATTTATTTTTTCTTTCTTTTGCTAACAACTATGAATGAGTGATGGCACAACACTGCTAACATTCTTCTAACTTATTGTAGCTCTAAAAGCCATTTATTTCATAAATTTGAAATGTGGTTTAAACTTTTTTATTATCGTGTTTTTACTCAAAAAAATTTTAAATTTGTGTTCAAATCTATAATCTAAACGGACTATAAATATATTGATTTGATTCAATTATAATATGATCTACAAATGACAATATTCTCTATCACACCAGAACTCCCCCAAATTTATAATGTTTTCCTTTGTATACCCGTGCAGGCTCTCAGCTTACCTTACTTGGGCAATGGATCTGGAAACATGCGACAACAACAGTCTGTAAGAAAACTAAACAAAACCCTAATTCTCTTTTCCCAAAGCAAGAATCTCCCTCCCTCTCTCTCATGTGTTGATCAAGAAGTACTAATATATTATGGTTAATTATTGTGCATTAATTAATTAATGATTGCAAATTTTTTTTTTTTTTTTTTTTGGTTAGGTTCATGGGGAGAGGAATTGCATGTTCCCTGAAGACCCTGGTCAGGTATGCTTTTTATTGGATCCATTGCTGGCCTTATAAAGAGGTTTTGGGGGGAACTAGAAATCTGTCATCTTAAAAAACAACTAACAAAGCTAGTTTTACTTCATTCTTTTTAATTAAACAAATAAGGAAACCGTTTAAAGGGTAAATGCTATTTGCAGCTTTAAAGATTCTAATCTAAAGGAACAGTATCTAATTTAACAAAAGAAATTAAGTACTTTACAAAAAAAAAAGGTTAAATTAGCATACTAATTGTGTCTTTATAATGTTAATGTTTTAAATATAGCTGCTGAATGATAACTGCATGAAGAGAAAAGGAGCTCCTGATCATCAGGTTTGTCCTTGATTAATATAAATGATAATTCTTTCGAAATTTTCTATAATACTAATTAGTACTACTAAAATATGGAAATGGAAACTCATATTATATGCTTTTTTTGTGTGGTTTTTGGTTAAAAAATTAATTAGGACTCACTTGAGGAGCAAAAGAAGGACCTGAGGAGTAGGGGTCTGTGTTTGGTGCCCGTCTCATGCACACTGCAAGTTGGGAGCGACAACGGAGCGGATTATTGGGCTCCGGCTCTTGGGGGCGGTTTCCGGTAAATGAACGTCGACGGGAAGTTGGTATGATAGCATATGCAGCACAGAGAGCGTTTCATTGGGAACGATATAACATCATGAGCAGTCACTCTGCTCAAAAAAATATAAGGCTGATTGCTCATGATGCTATACAATCTTCAACCTATTTGTGCTGTTAATTGCTAATTAAGTAATTAGTTGGGATTTGGAAGTCCTTTAAAAAAAAAAACTACCTCTCATTTAAAGCTTTAATTGATTTGTCTATTGTCCTTTCTTTCTTTTTCATCAATTAGCTGCTACTACAATGCTGTTCTTGTACATGCAGTTTTAGAGGTGTACTAATCATTTCAAATGATCTTATATCGATCATCAGCTCAGCGGATAATTAAGATCAACTTTCCATTATCTTTCTTTTATAACTAAGTGCCTATAAAATAAGTCATAATCTTTCGAACAATTTAGTATAATTGTCTCAAACGTGCTTATATACAAAAGTATATTAAGGTCCTTATAAAGGAAGCACTAATTGATTAAATATTCTGTTTGTATTTCCCAATGCAACATTACTTTATAACAAAGAAACTTCTTTTCCTTTTGTAAATTAACTTTGCTTACGTTATGCATAGAACAATAACTTTTCACACATGAAGAAGTATACATGCTTTTAATAATCTGGAAATGCAAGTTTAATTATAAGAAGATAAAGTAATATTCAAAAATGCTTCTTACTTAAGTTTGCCACTTGGTAGTGGGTTTGGCTAGTTGTCCTAAAGAGAATTTAGGCTGCTGAGTTTGACTCATTAATTAACCTAGTTATGACCTATACTATATATATATATATATATATATATATATCTTTGTGAATTAAATTTAATTCTTGCTAGTTTCATTTGTTCGAATTGAGAACTTTAATTAAAAAATGATTTACGTTAAAGAAAATATTATAACAGAAAAAGTTAAATTTGAATTTTTGTGAGGAAAACCACGGTAGCAAAAAAGTTTAGACTGTGATTCCAATAGTGAAACGATCGAGACCTTAAATTTTTTAAATGGTGCTATCAGTAAATAACCGTTTAGTTTACTTTAGAGAACTTTAGTTAGCTTTTTTTTCTTTTTTTGGCATGGCGCTAAGTTAAAGCTCATATATTATATAAGTTAATTTGAAACTCTAAAAGTCGTTTTTTACAATTTCGTTTGTTGGGTTATCAGTTGGAAAGAGCGAGGTTTTTTTTTTGGTAAGAAAAATTAGGTACAATATCTCAAACCTATTGTATGTTTTTATCAAAATGACACTTTTTACCTTAAATTTTCAAGAATAATACGATCATTTCTAATATATTTAATTTCATATTAAAAATCTCTCTTTCCATAAATATTTGATCGAACTTAAGGTTGAAAAGATCATTACTTTTTACCCGTATTATTTAAATGAATCATCTAAATAAACCTCCTGAACAAGCGTTAAATAATTGTCTTTTTGCACTTTAAGTTCGACAAAATTTTCTTGAAATTATTAAGGAGGTAGTTTTCAATATAAAATTAAAATATAGAAAGATGGCTCATTCATGAAATTACATAGCAGAACCTTACAATTTGGTCGTTAAAAAATAGTACAGGTTTAGGAACTAATTTTGCCGGAAAATAACCATCTTTTTCTTCCCCCGTATTATATATATGTTCAAAAAATATTAGCAACTTCATTTTAGCACTCATAACACGCACCAAAAATATACATACAGACGCACATAATATGTATATATATATATAATGTTTCTACACACATGTACGGTCATGCATGCATATCTCCATATTACTTTATCGATCAAATAATCATTTTAATTGAGGAACAAGTTTGGCTTTATGATTCAACGACATTATCTTCATTCAAACACACAAGATCTCAGGGTTTGATTTTTTTTTTAAAAAAAAAACCGCTATTAAAGATGTCCTATTTAGATGAACAAAGGTGTTGCACGCTTTTGGCAAGCGATTCTGAAAAGATTTTCTTTCTCAGTTTTACCTTCCCGTAACTTTCTTTTCTTTTCTTTTCTTTCTCTCTCTCTTTTCCTTGACAAAAGTTCTACAAGAATATATTGATTGGACCATGCATGATCGGCTCGCATTTGATACAAAGATTCCCAGAAGAAAGGGTGGAAACAACTACCAAATTCAAGGTTTCTTCTTCTTCTTCTTTTTTTTTTTTTTTTTTTTTCCCCACATATATAAAGCAAAGCATTGGCATGCATTTCAAGAATCACATTTCGTAAAGTTCAGAAACCAACTAACCCAAATATCCCAGCATGCGGACCCATGCCCCTATTCCGTACGTCCTGTTATAAATAAATATATTCTTTAGCATGCACCTTCAATTGATGACTTGATCATGTGACACGTGTCATCCATTGAGAGTATCATGGGATCACTAGGCTGACATGATATGAAGCCTTGTCATGTGATGTGCATGATGATCAACGGACAATGATTTAGATATATAGTATATACTCTCGGTTTCTATATATAATATTCCTGTAAAATTTGAAACATGACCATATAGTAAACATTCTTTCCCTAACTTTAAGAAGTATGTACACGTAATAACACTTTTTAGACACCCATTTTAGGAGATGTCCATCACTTAACAATATTACAAATGTGTCCATTCAGGCAATATTAAGAATATATTGTTCCGGTTATACGTACCCTTTCGTGGGCAGTTATCATTTTGCAATAACTAATTGCATTTATAAAGCTGTTTTTTTTTTTATAAAAAAAAATGATTGCCTTTGCAATAACGGGTTGTATACACAACGGAACTTTCACATTTTTTCTGTAAAACAATAGAAAGTCTCAAATATGATTAATGACCATTTAACAAAGGTTTTAATTGGTTTTTATTTATCATACAAAATTAGGTTTTATCGTTTGAAATGTGCTATACATTCCAAAATGGTTATTATATCGTCATTCAGATACATATTTTTGTGTAAAAAACGTAAATGGTGACCTATTTTT
Source organism: Morus notabilis (assembly GCF_000414095.1). Classification (NCBI taxonomy): domain Eukaryota; kingdom Viridiplantae; phylum Streptophyta; class Magnoliopsida; order Rosales; family Moraceae; genus Morus; species Morus notabilis. The sequence goes on from NW_010362540.1 coordinate 24,246, forward strand.
AAGAAAGGGTTTACAAGGGTAGAATGGTTATTATAGGTCATTGGATCGACTTATGTGCAAATATCCCTGCTTTCGACATTCTTTTTGTAGAGCGGCCTTTTGATTTCGGCCCATTTGGTTCAAGATCTCATTCACATTTTATTAGTGTTGGAAGAGACACAACCATACGTAGACTTTGGATTAGAGAGAACCTATAATCAGTTTGCATTTATTTATTCCGAATTCTCTACTACGAAGAAGATAGTGATATATTTGATAGGGTGTTATATATTTTGTGATTTGCAATGGTCGCAGTAAACATTCATAGATCAAAATCACATCTCGTAAAAAACTAATATTCTTAGTCCCTAAATTATGATCAAATTTTCCTATTTCGGTGTATGATTTCCTTAAATTATAATTATAGGTCAAATATTCCTATTCGGCTTTACTGTTAAGAAGTAACTGTTGGAAAAATGGCTTAATAAGCCATGTTAAAGGTCCATTTTGTTGCCCATATTGGAACGGCGCCCAATTGAATATTAGGATGGGTCTCAATAGAATTATATTCTCCATCACGAGTAGATCGAAATTGGATATTCACACACTCAAAATGGATATTGGGTTAATGAAAAATTGACGCTCTAAGCAAGCCACTTGGAATGGTTAAATAGGTTTGAAATTACAAATATCTCACATTGGCTAGGAATGAAGCCTTGGTGGTGTGTATAAGTGATTGCACTTTGGAGTCTAAATAAGCATGTATACTTGAGAAACTCTCTCACATGCAGGGGTGCATATCATGACCCTGGAGAATTAGGGGCCTAATGTGTGCGTTCACGACCTGCAGATACGAATGCCACTCCGTGCGGGCTTTGTTTTGTAATTTTTATTTTATTTTATTTTTTACCAAAGAAAGGTCCCTATACCTTTCACATTTCGGCCAAAACCGAAATTGACTTGTATAAAGTGATTAAAGGGGCTTAATGGCTAGTTTATTGGCCAGGCTTATTTGTGAGATAATGGCCAGCTTAATGGTTAGTTATGGCTTTAGTTTTTTTTCTTAAAATCTGAACCTAGCTATGGTTTGTGGCCGGATTCATCTTAGAAGAAGGAGCACGGTTTTACACCATAAAGTTTGGACCATAATTATGTGATTAAGTCCTACAATTCCTTGTCTCATAACCCCTTTCTCAAGAGCCTATATAAGGCGTGTAACACATGAAGGAGAGCACACAACAAGTTACAGCACATATCTCTTCTCTCTCATTTTTCTTTCTTTTTTTTTCCTTGAGTTCTTTTTGTGGTCGTTTTTGGTGATAGAGGAAAGGTGCAGTACTAGTTCGCTGAGACGGTTCCGATAGTGCTTCGTGCTACTGTCGTTGTCATTGTATCCTGAGAAACGGACGTCTAACGTAACCTTAAGCACTCGTCAGAGGGGACGAATCTGTTTTAAGGAAAGCGTGATTCATGTGCCTCGACATCCTTGCCAATTCATTTTTCTAAATTTGGTAGAAAAATTGAATTTGTGTTGTAACAATTCTTAATATATTGTTCTTGCAACAACTTTATTTATATTGTTCTTCTTTGTATTATTCATATTATTGCCTAACAGTAACATGCTTCTTTTTTAGTTGAGGTTTCGACGGTCGAATTAATATGTTTCTTTTTTAGTTGAGGTTTTGATGGCCGAATTGACAAATGACTAAATTGAAACAATTTGGGCCTCGTTCACTTCGCGGATTCGAGTTTTCAATTCGAGCTGAGATGAGGCATTTTGTGAGAACTTTTCACTGTAGTAAAAAAAGTTAGATGTGACATTTTCTGAGAGCTTTCTACTGTAGAAATCTAGAACTGAAAACTCGAATCGGTGAAATGAATGAGGCCTTAGTAGTTATAGAAGGGGACTTAATATAAAGTTTTGATGGCCGAATTGAAAAATGACTATTTTGAAACAATTTGGTAGTTGTAGAAGGGGACTTGTTATAAAACGTTTTACAATTTAGTGATTAAAATGAGATTTGACAGACTTATATCTTAATTCTCTGTCTAATTTTAATATCGTAATTGATGTTCAATCAACCACATTATGAGCATCATTTGATAGACTCAGATTGAAAAGCATGTAAAAGAAAGTTAAAAGGCACTCCAAGTTTTTAAATAATGTGACATAATGTGACTGATTATATGCCATTTAGGATACCAAAATTAGATAGGGGGCTTGAGTCCGTATTTTTGACTTATTGAGGGGACTAAAATTGAATTTAACAATAAAAAAAAAAGTTTGATGTCTTGTAAGTGAAATAGGACATGTCGTTTCACTTGTAAAGTATTGAACCATTAGACATATATGGATGAAAACAACATCCCATGAAAATTTTTATTAAGAAAAAACGACATGTAGTTCCTCTTGTAACAAGATTGAACGACATGCAGTTGTCATTTGCGTGCATCTATCTTCTGTTGTCTAGAAGTTTTCTGCAATTAAAGTCAAAGCAACATGATATTTGTGTCTTAAGTTTTGCCGTGGTGTACGAGGTAAAACTACACATTAATATTTCTATTTAAATATGGAAAGTCTGTAGTGACTAGAGAACAACTCACACTATTTTTAATTTTTAGCTGTAACGTTATATTTTGATGCACACCATCCTTTCGTCAGAATAATTACAAAAATATCTTCCCCATGTTTTAGTGAAATGTGAAGGTCAGGGATATTTATTTTAGTTTTTTTTTTTTTTTTTTTTCGGAGAACTATTTGTCAAAAATCAGCATTTCCCTCGATACATTGATCTATTTTTAATTATCCCATTAAACAATTGATGCCCTTTATAACCAAAATGGAAAAACAACAATCGTTAATGCGTTCAGAACATGCTGTCGTTCAGTACTAAAACGACATGTCATCTTTATTGGGAATTTCATTGTCGTTTAAACGACATATTTCGTTTGGGGATTGAAGACTTGTCTTTCATTTATTTTTGTAAACGACATACCGTCTCTGTTTAGGATCCCAGTGTTTACGCATGACGAGATTTTGATTATTGATTAGAGGTTTGCTGCGTTTTTATAAACCAAATGACGTCTCTAAGCGACTAGTCGTTCAAAATGGCAAAAATACTTTTTAAAATTTTTTTTTTTTTCAAGTACTTAGGCAGAAAAATTCAGTAGAGAAACAAGTACGATTATGTCATTGATGTTAATAATGGCTTCCATGGTTGGCGCCGCTTGAAAAGTAAAGGCTATGCATGATTAGTATTAGCCAAGGAAAAAAAAAAAAAACACTATGCGTGTTTAATATTTTTCCTCTATTTTTATTTTAATTTACATTCCATGGAATATCTACTAGTGTGAATTTAAATAAAACGTTTTTGTTAAAATATTTTGAAAATAACATAATTACACATAATCATTATTATTATTATGTGATTGCCATGTTTTACGTTACATAATTACGCAATAATTATTATGATTATTACAATTCTTACTAAACTTATTTTTGACTAGTAAGGTTATATGTATTTTCTATTTTCTTTTATCGACCTTCAAGAGCAAAGACTAAAGTGATTACACCGTTATGACTTTTAAACATAGACCAAAGGCATTAATGCATCACATTAAATTTTTGGAGCCTCCAATCTTGGGAAGAAATTAAAATATCATATATTCGTAGGTCATTATATAACGAATTTTCCACATACAACATGAAATCGAATCCCTAATTTCCCGTGAACTTATCTTTCCTCTTCCTACTCACCCGATCATATCCTCTTATTCCTCTCATGGGTAGTCATACCGAAAACATTGACTTAACAAGCATCTATCTCATAATATTCTAGTTTCTAATAACTTGGCAACAAGTACATAGAGAATGTATGCCATTATGTGAAACTATGTTCATATGCTAATGCTGTACCAATAATACATTATTAAGGATTCAAATCACATATTTAATTTTTGATGTTCCAAATACTGTTTAACCAATCACATCATGTCACGTCCTTTAAAAACTGTAAAACGCTTTTTAACTCTGACATGTTTTAATGTTTGAGTCTATTAAGTGACGTGACACAATATAATTAGATAGATATAATTTACCATATAAAAATTGGACAACGAATCTGTTAGATCTTAATGTTACGCATGATGTCCCAGATGACGTTGGAACACTGTCTGGGACACTAATTACTCAGTTTACTCTACCGATTAAATTAAACGACGTAGGAAAACCAATAGTACATAAAATAAATGAACACACAATATGGTATTGCAGTTCCGTGCGCACACCTACTCTGCGGGGCCACGCCCAGACAGTAAATAGTTTCACTATGTTATAAGAATTACAACCCTGACGGACTTAATCACTCAAGGACTCCCTCCTAGACTATGACACCGCTGTGATGAACTCCCACAATGACACTGTTTAGCGTGTACCGTACGTCTTCACCTTTTACTACCGAACTCCCTTCAGTTAATCAAACTTTCAACATGAAACATAAAACCACAGATTGTTCTACTTAATCACTATCTCTCTGTCACTAGACTTTTCTGTGGTCAACACTCTATTTTTTTCTGTAGAGCCTCTTTCCATATAAAACCATTCCATGTATCTATGACTTTTGAACCTCTAATCGTTACCAAAAAATCCTCCTCAGCATTATCTACAACATCTCACTTTTTGAGTTTTTTAATTCCAAAACTCATGGATTCACCTTTTTAAAATTCAATGAATCAAATCTCCTCAGGAGATAAAACCAACAGCTGATAAAGGATGACCTCATGATCCGTATTAGCTTAGCCTTATCCGATTTACCACAAGCTAATCTCCAAGTCAACAAATCTGATTTTTCTGGACAAAATCTGATTCTTCTTCAAAACAAACAACCATCTGGATAATGTCTTCTAGAACCTAGTTTTTGAATCTGTACAACCAAAAACTGTTTTACCAATACAGCCAATTAACAAAAAACAAAAACCTAACAATCTCCCCCTTTTGGCTGTTTTTGACAAAACTGACCTTAACACAAAAATCCCAAATTCACAGAACGAAACTTACAAAAAGCTATACATAGTAACTACTCCCCATTTTTTACTAAAACACTGCCAAACAAACACAGCCACATCATTCTAGAGCAGACTCTGGTGCAGCTTCTGGAACGGATGATGTAGCAAGTAAATCTGCTAAGAAGGCCGCAATTTCCCTCTTCCTTTGAGCTATTTCCCTTTGTTCTTGCGCAAGGACCTTCTCCTGCTTCGTGAGACGTGCCAATTCCTTCTGTAGAAATAAAATGGTGCGATGGTGCTGAACAGCAGCAACTGTGTGACCTGATCCTGATGCAGCAGTACATGTGACATTCCCAGAAACACTCTCCCCCTCAACTTCTATTCTATTGCAATCATCATCTCCCTGCACGTCATTCACATGCTTGCATTCTCTAAGCTACTGAGAGATTCTTATTGGCTTGGTGGGTGGTTCCAGCACATCCTCAGGAGTCCTAATGTTCTGGTGAGACATTAAAATTCCATATACCAATGAGGGAAAAGGAATAGCTGGTTTTGATGAGGTGACTTCCGCATGGCTGACAATTTCTTTAAAGATGAGCAAACCAACATTAAATGGGACACCTGTTCCAATGAAATAGAGCACCTTGGCCAACTATTTGTGTACGCCGGTGGTGTGAAAGGTGGGTAACCAATTCTCCACAGTAATCTTGTGTAGAGCTGAGTATTTCAAACTCAAATTCGCAGTTGGGAAACTGGTTTCATTATTCCATAGACACCGAACATCAGCTGTTAATTCTGAAATTACCTTGTCAAAGTCAACTTCAAGGTCTGAGGACTCCATATGACTTTCAAAGAAAACATTGATCCATGTCGGTGAGAAGTCAAATTTGGTTCCGCGCACTAGCACCTTGTGAAAAGTGGTAGAACGTGGGTCCTTAATCGCTTTAAGCAAATTTGAATAAAATTCCACCACAATGTTTTTGACGAATGGTTGAATTTTAGACACAGTACCAAACAGTTTTTGTTTCTTTAAAAGTTGCACTATCCCTATTTCTACAAATTCTTCCACATGCAACATCCTCTCAGAGTGAATTTTTCTTTGTGACATCATATTCCACAAAAAAACAGCTGGAGCAGAACTCGAAGTAGGAGGTGTAAGAGACTTACCAGGATGTGGACCAACAGTACTGGCCCGAGTGACTCTGTGGGATTCGTCAGTCACCTCTGGTTTTTTCTTCGGCTTCTTGGTCTGAACTGGTGTCTTCTTTGACGTCTTGATTGGAACAGATGTTGCTTTGGCTTCTTGACAAACCCAGAAGTTTCTTTAGTTTCTTCATATTCTCCACCCTTTCACTTTCATTATCACTATTGTCGGCGTCAAGCATCTGTTCTTCTACTGGCTGAAAGATAGGGTCGCTATCCACTGAAGTTGCACGCTGCTTAGACAAGTAAGAGGGAAACTCATCTGCAATTCGAATGGGTGATTGTGGTTTAAGGCCTTCAGGATACACCGGAAACTGGGATTTTCAAGAGGGAAAACCAGGCCGTGGAGGGACAGTCATCAAATTCGGTGGATCATCTCCTGCTGTGGTTGAGACATTATCCCTGTCCGGAGTTGGATGGTTCCTCGAAGTGGTTGGAGAACCCTGTGGAGTAGGGAATACATTCTTGGATGATGGGGAGGGCTGGTTTGGAGAAGGTGATGCCCGTGGAGTGTTGGGCTTCGAGGGTTCTTTATCTTCTTACGTCATCGCATTTATCGGCATATGAACGACCATCTCCCAAGGTTGAATCACGGTAAGAGATACCGGAGATATGTCGGTGGGTTGCGATTGGTGATTGTGTGAAGCGGCAGACTTCCGTGTTGGAGTTTTCTTCCTCGGAGGAGTTTTGGTAGAGGGGTGAGAAGGTCTGTCATGGCTGCAATTACACGATCTTGGACGGCTTTCCGGAATCGTTCAACATCAGAATCTTCTATAGGCATTGAAGTTCTTCTTGTGGGCACCATTATTGCAGTAGAGAGAGAGCAAGACTCCGGTGATTTGGGAATTAGGGATTCTGAGAAGAAGAATGAATAGTGATTTCAGGAAGAATGTGCTGTTAAATACACGGAGGATCAAAACGCATTGTCATTTTTTTTTTACATAACACATATTCCCAGAGCCGATCTTAGAGACTCAAACCTGACTGAATCTAATGCCTTTGTGAAGATATTATCCAACTGTTTTTCTGTTGCAACATATTCCAAGCTAATAAGTTTGCGTTCCACCAAGTCCAGAATGTAGTGATGGTGTATATCAATATGCTTTGTTCTGGAGTGCTGAACCAGATTTTTTAATATGTTGATGGCGCTCAAATTATCACAGTACACAGTCAACAGTTCTTGTGGAATTCCATAATCACGTAGCATTTGTTTCATCCACACCAGTTGTGTGCAACAGCTTCCTATAGCAATATACTCAGCCTCGGCAATAGATAATGAGATTGAATTCTGCTTCTTACTGTGCCAAGAAACCAGATTGTTTCCAAGATAGAAGCATCCTCTAGTAGTACTCTTCCTGTCATCAGCACTGCCTGCCCAATCTGCATAACTAAATCCATCAAGACTAGAATTAGTATCATCTGAGTACCAAATACCATAGTCAGTTGTTCCACTAACATAGCGAATGATCCTTTTGACAGCTGTTACATGTGACTCCTTTGGACTGGCTTGATATCTGGCACACACCCCAACACTGTAACAAATGTATGGTCTACTAGCAGTTAAGTAGAGAAGACTCCCTATCATACTTCTATAGAGACTAAGATCCACAGCAATGCCATAATCTTCCTTTGTCAACTTGTCATTTGTTCCCATTGGTGTTCTCACGTGTTGAGACTGCTCAAGGCCAAATTTCTTCATAAGATTCTGAGCATACTTGCTTTGTGAAATAAAAATGCCATTTTCCAGCTGTTTTATCTGTTACCCCAGAAAGTAACTCAACTCACCAACCATACTAATTTCAAATTCCTTTTTCATTTTATTCACAAATTCATCCACCTTGGCTTGTGAGGTAGAACCGAAAACAATATCATCCATATATATCTGAGCTATAATGATTCCAGCGTTAAACTTCTTGATAAACAATGTCTTGTCAACTCCTCCTCTTGTATACCCTTTCTTTTCAAGAAAGTCTATCAAACGTTCATACCATGCCCTTGGAGCCTGTTTTAAACCATATAAAGCCTTCTTGAGTTTGTAAAGATAGTCTGGATGTCCTGGATCCTCAAAGCCTTTTGGTTGTTCCACAAAATCTTTTTCATTCAAGCGCCCGTTTAGGAAAGTACTTTTCACATCCATTTGGTGTAACTTAAACCTCATCAAACATGTTATGGCCAGCAGTAATCAAATGGACCCAAGTCGTGCGACCGGAGCAAATGTCTCATCAAAGTCAATCCCTTCGATCTGAGTGTAACCTTGAGCTACAAGCTAAGCCTTGTTTCTGGTGATATTCCCATTCTCATCTGTTTTATTCTTGAAAATCCACTTTGTTCCAATAACATTGGAATCCTTTGGTCTAGGAACTAACACCCAAACATCATTTCTCACAAATTGTTTAAGCTCTTCTTGCATTGCATTTATCCAGTACTCGTCTAGCAGAGCTTCCTTAACATTCTTTGGTTCAATTGGAAAAGTATAGCAGACATACCTTACCATCTCCCGGTAGTTAATTCTTGGCTTGTCTCTGGTGCGTATTCCGCCAATTACTCCCTCAGCTGGGTGATTCTTCTTGATTTTGGATGACGGTTCTCTGGTAATCTGATCAGCTGCATTTAGACTTTCTACCTCTTGCTCTGGCAACTGCATCTCATATGATGTCCCAACATCATATGTAACTTCATCAGCAACATTATCCTCCACATGCCATTCTTTAAACATCTTGTCGCCTTCTTCAGAGGACCTGTATATCTCATCATTTGTGATTCTTTTTTATTTATCATTAAAGTCATCAATCACCATATTTATGGATTACATAATCGTTTGAGTCCTTTTGTTGTAGACTTTATATGCACGACTAGTAGGAGAGTATCTAAAGAAAACTCCTTCATCACTTTTTGCATCAAGCTTTCCTCTTGGTTCCCGATCCTTTAGAATGTAACACACACTTCCAAAAACATGAAAGTAGCCGAGGTTTGGCTTCTTTCCCTTCCATATCTCATACGAAGTGTTTCTTGTTCCAGGTCTGAAATAAACCCGATTTACTGTGTAACATGCAGTATGAACTGCTTCTTCCCAAAATCTGTATGACAAGCATTTAGAATTCAGCATGACACGAGCCATTTCTTAAAGCGTTCTATTCTTTTTTTCAACAACTCTATTTTGTTACGGAGTCTTTGGTGCTGAGAATTCATGAGCGATGTCGTGCTTATTGCAATATTCAACAAATATTGTGTTTTCGAATTTCCTGCCATGATCACTTCTAATTCTTACTATCTTCCCAATACTGCAGTTTTTCTCCCTTTGAACCTTAGTGCACAGATTCTGGAACACCTTAAAGGTATCTGCTTTCTGTTGGTCTCCGAATCGAATTCGGATGCGGAAGTGTGGTGGTGCGGGGAAGAGGCGGATCGTGTATAACAAAAATTTTCATAAAATTTTTGAGATACTCTATAGATTATATTAATTTATGCACGAATAAATTAATCTCATTAACTTATATGTATCAAGAACTCAATCAGGAAAAATACATGGAAGCCGACTCGGATGATAACTTGAGTTCTTTGACCATGAACAGTCCTTGCTCCAATCTTTATGTTTAGAAAACCAATGTCTTCCACGTCAATTCCTAGAATCCACGAAGACGTGTGTGTGGGCACACATGAGACAAAACGGGTTACAATAAACACTCGAATTTCCACAAACACCAACGCATGCACGATGTGGAATTTTTGGAGAAAAAATTTTTCCTTCCTTTCTCTCTTGAGAATTTCGGCCAGCCTTAACTCTTAGGGCATAAATCATTTTCAAAAAAATTGTGTTCACAATTTTCTATCATTTTCGTTTTTAAAGAGTAGAAGTCAAACTTCAAAAAGGAATCAAATCTCTATCTCTAAGATAAAGCTTGTTAATTATCTCCTATTTGAATTTGAAACAAAAACTCCTCTTTTCCTCTATCCTATATGGTCGGCCATTCTAAGGGGATTCTCATCCCTGTGTGGCGCCAATATCAGATAGGGAAGGAAGAGAAAATCATCTTTTATCCTGTAGTCCAATTTTGACTCAAATTCAAATTCCAATTTAAGTCAAACTTAAATTAATTTGAATTCTAAATTGAACAACTTATCAAATAAGTTTAAATGGATAAATCTAGA
>NW_010362540.1:36390-37290 GCF_000414095.1 Morus notabilis
ACTCCCACTGAACATCTGATATTCAGGCTTATAAAGAATAAGAACATCTTCTTTTCTTTCATTTGAAACATCTTGGTTTTGATCAAATCCATAAGACTTAATAGCCTTATCAAACTAGATGTTCCATGATCTAGAAGGTTGCTTCAATCCATAAATCATCTTGCAGACTTTCTTCTCTAGGCCATTCTCTATGTAACCCTCTGGCTGATCGATATAGATGGTTTCCTCAAGATAGCCATTCAGAAAAGCTTTCTTGACATCCATTTGTCATATTTCATATTGAAAATATGTTGTTATGGCTAAGAGTATCCGGATGAACTTAAGCATGGCTACCGGTGAGAGAGTTTCCTCATAGTCAACTCCCTCTCTTTGGGTGTAACCCTAAACCACTAGCCTTGCTTTATAAGTCTCTACTTTTTCATCCGCTCATCTCTTTCTCTTGAAGATCCACTTGCATCCAATGGGTTTTACCCTTTCAGGTAGATCTGCAAGTTGCCAGACTAAGTTGGAGTACATGGACTCTATCTCGAGTTTCATAGTTGCTTGCCACTTTTCCTTATCAAAATCATCCATCGCAGCCTTAAAGGTCAACGGATCCTCCTTACCGTCATCAGCAGTGATGACATGTGCTTCCTCAGTATACCGGTCAGGTAACTTGCTTACCCTCCCACTACGACGAGGTGCCACAGGGGTTTTGATTAGGGATCGTGGTCATTTTTAGCGTTCCAACAACTCTTGTCGGTTATGGTCCAATCTTATTGGAAAGTAACTTTTTCAGAACTGCTTTGCTTCTGGGCTTGATAACTATCATATAGTCATGCTCCAGAAACGTGGTATTTGTCGATACAAATACTTTTGATTCTTATGACTATATAAAATAATCATTCTCTTGTCCCCATT
>NW_010362540.1:37424-37918 GCF_000414095.1 Morus notabilis
CCCTATATGTGAATATGCTTCAAAACTGGCTTTCGACCATTCCACAACTCTAGAGGTGTCTTTGGTATAGACTTAGATGGTACTAGATTCAGAATATACATGGTGGTTCTTAGGGCATAATCCCAAAACGAAGTAGGAAGTGAAGAATAACTCAACATTGATCTTATCATGTCGAGCAAAGTTTGATTTCTCTTTTCGGCTACACCATTCTGTTATGGTGTACCGGGCGTAGTCAATTAGGATACCACACCTTCTTCAATCAAGAAATCCCGAAACTCTTGGTCCAGGTATTCACCCCCTCGATCTAATCGAAGTGTCTTGATTGGTTTACCAAACTGTTTTTCAACTTCTGCTCAGAATTCTCTAAACTTTCTAAAAGTTTCAGATTTCTGTTGCATTAGGTAAACATAACCATATCTTGAATAATCATCGATAAAAGTGATGAAATATTCGTAACCTCCTTTATCTTGGACGTTTAACGATCCACATACATC
>NW_010362540.1:39922-40084 GCF_000414095.1 Morus notabilis
TATTGATCCGGCAAGAACACTCTCCTTTAGGAGGGCGATTCAATGTTGCCGCAAAGCTCCTCTCCGGATCTCACGGTGTTGCGCTAACGGTGGAGACCAGTGGGTCGTATTGTCATATAACCCTCTCCCACTCATTATTTTGCAAATATGTATTTTGTTTGA
>NW_010362540.1:40374-40731 GCF_000414095.1 Morus notabilis
TATCAACATAAAATATAAATATATGCAATCGGCTATTGAGATGGATTTGACCGGGTCCCATGGAAATTATAAATCACAACCAAATCGAATAAATAAATAATTACAATAATTATTTTCTTCCGTTACATCAACGGGTCTTCGATTTTTGAACTCTTCATTCTTTGGCTTCGTTCTTCATCTTCGGGTCAGATTTCACCTTCTTCGGGGTCCGGAACTCCTCCAGGTCTATCAGCACGCATTACGAGGGTTTCAGAAAACTTTGGGTCCATTCGGGGTCCAATTCCCGAATCAATGCTGTCAGCTGCGCACTCTGGCCGCGCGTTGTGCGCGCCCGTGCGTTAGGGCGCGCGCTGTGCG
>NW_010362540.1:42677-54542 GCF_000414095.1 Morus notabilis
ATGACCATCGGTAGACTCAATTAGAATTTCTATATTTAACAGAAATTTTTAGAAATTCATGTTGTGTCTGTGTCCTTGTTCCACATAATCTCATTATGCGAAATACACTCATTCAATATCTCACCATATTAACAGTGCGGATAACACCGTTCCATTCTAAATGGGAATGACATGTATTAATAATGTTTTAATTAAAGATTCCGAACTTTAATTAAATTCATTATGAACATTGCTTTTTGATTATTATCCTTAAATATTATCCTCTCGTATATAACACTTATATACATGTTTAAGGTTACATAAATAATCATGGAATTTTCATTGATATTCATAAAATATTCATAAATATATGTACATAAATAATGAATAAACTCTTTTATTAAATAAGTAATAAATATCCTATTACATCTCATGCTTCTAGGACACTATTCCCAACACTTTCTCCCTAATAAAGTCAACCCATGTAAATCTGGAAAAGTCATCTACACACACAAATATATACTTTCTTCCAGAAATGCTTTCAACCTGCATAGGACTCATAAGATCCATGTGAAGTAGTTCGAGTATCCGTGTTGTGGTTATGAATTGTACCACCTTGTGTGTCACCTTTAACTGCTTTCCAACTTGACATGGTCCACATACTCCTAGTGGAATTGATCCAAGTTTCGACACTCCTCTTACTGCCCCAGCATCAACTATCTTCTTCAAGTTTCTGTAATTAAGATGTCCGAGCTTTTGATGCCATACCTCAATTTCTTCTTTAGTGGTTTTGAAACACGAGAGTGGAAGGATCAACATGTAACAATTATCCGACGATCTTGATCCTTTCATCCTCATCCAACACACGACACTTGTTTTTTGAGAAACTTACAAAGAGTTCTTGATCACACAATTGGCTAATGCTTATGAGATTGGCCTTCAATCCTTCCATGGGTAACACATTTTTCAGCTTTGGTAATCCATCAACATCTAGAGTTCCTCTTCCAAGCACTCTCCCCTTAACACCGTCACCAAAAGTCATGTGTCGATCAATCGAACTTTCGAAATTCTTTAGAAAACTTCTTTCACCAGTCATATGCGTAGAGCATCCACTATTAAAATACCAAGAGTTGGTAGTACTCGCTGTTGCCTAAAATTGTGAATCTAGAATCTCGCAAGTGCACGAGTCAACAAGTAGTAAAATGATGAATAACCAAGAATCGTCCCACAGGGATTGAGTGTTTTTTAAATCAAATTGCTAAGTTAATTCTATTCAAGTTTTAAGAAGAAAACTAAAGTTGATTTTAAGATGTTAAAAACTAATAATAATCTGACTGTAAGAGAAATGAACAACAAAGATAAAACTAATTAATAACAAAATGTGCAAATAAAATTGGCCAAAGTCACTGTGCGTGGCTCACAATTGCTAAACTGTCTCCTATTAATGCTGCGCGATGCTGCAGCAACGGACGGCAATGAAGACTTATTGTTAACCAGATTTACTAAACCAGAGATTTTCCAATCCTCTGTCTACCGATCTTAAAGATAAATCCCACAAATCCCTTTGCAAATCTAGACTCTAAAATCAGAGAATGAAGCTCTAAATCATATGGTTATGCAAGACACAATATATTCCTATATCATGTGAATCAAAAATCTAAAATAAGATCTAAGAACTTACACTATTCAAGCTGTGTCCACTCAACTAAACCTTCCCAGATCTAATCAAGCTATGCTCCCCTCTTATGATTTCCCAATCACAGTTAAGGCACAAATTCAGCTCACTTGAATAAACAAAGAAATAATCATCAGATCCATTCAACATCAACTAACATTTCAATATTTAACAAATCAACAACCTCAGCCAACAAATCATAATGCTATGCTCCCCTCTTATGATTTCCCAATCACAGTTAAGGCACAAATTCAGCTCACTTGAATAAACAAAGAAATAATCATCAGATCCATTCAACATCAACTAACATTTCAATGTTTAACAACTCAACAATCTCAGCCAAAAAATCATAATCTCATAGAGTTAAAAATGGATTGGAGTTTAGATTTATAGAGGAACGTAAATATTCTTCAACAAAGTAAAACAGAGTAATGAGAGTAAGAAAAACTAAGGTGAAGATAGGAGAATCAGAATCCCCCTTTTCCAAAGTTTCTTCTAAACGCTTCCTTCATCAGCAATGGACCTTCCTTTACGTTCAACACCCTGTGACGTTTCCTTCTTCTTCTTTCCAGTATTGGAGCTGGTACTTGATCAGAGAAATGGAGGTGGTTTCATTTTCCAAGTTCAGCCGCCTCTACGTTACAAAATATGACCAATGACACCTTCTTTCTTCTCAGCTGCAGGTACTTATTGTACCTTAATTCCACGTGGCAGCACATGAGAAAGCCTCCAATGAGTGGTTCAATCAGCACCCTTCACGGACAAAATCAGCCCATTAACCAGCTCAGGTTCAGCTGTCAGCAAAACACACGCCTGGCCCAACTTGTCTTGCTGCAACAATGCACAACAATGCTGACTAGGATTCCTTCATACTCCAAAAATGAAAAGCTGCTCAAAGCTCCAAACGACCACGTTTTCTTAAAGCTGAGATTAACCACAAAGCGCACCTGAATTAGCTCTTTTTAAATCCTAATCACGAGAGAGAGAATTTATGAATCACAAATAACTAAAAACAATTAACAAGATAAAATATAGGAGAACATTAATACTAATTACCTTCTAGGTAATAATTTAAGCCTGAGAAATGCTCAATTAACTCTATTTTCATAGAGTTATCACACCCCCAAACTTAAACCATTACTCATCCTCGAGTAATGATGCAAAATAAAACACAATAAAACACAAGAGGACAACTGCAAGACTCTACTACCCTTCTAAAAATCTGGTCCCTGCTGTGAATGCGGTCAACCCTCAGCCCTCAAAGTTGCTTTGCCATCCTAAACCTTTGTTCAATATCAACACTCATGACTCTCTAGTTCAATTCATTTTAGACCTTTCCCTAGAAACTGATCCTCCCCTAAGTGCGCGTGCATAAACTGTGACTAGCAACTCTTGAATCACCTAGGTTCTAATAAACTGAGATCATAACACCTAGATAGTGGTTTCATAGGCTGGCTCATCAAATCTCTCTCCACTTTGCAAAGTTACCAATTACTTAAGATTCACCAGAAAATGGGTATTTTAGGGGGAAGGTTTATTCTTTTTCTTCTCTTCTTTTTTTTTTTTTCCTGAAAACTCTTCACATAACTCCTTTCTTTTGACGTGAATGCCAACATTGGTGATGAAGGCACCCGGTTACTCAACAAGGTTATGCTTCAGAGCTGCCACAACAAAACTCATGATTTAAACTACCTTTTTACGCAAAAGTACACATGGGGCACATGTTACTCATGGTTACTCAGCAGCTCAAAATAGAGGAGTGTTTCCACTTGATTTTCACTTCTAACTCGTATTTATTCATTTTTTTTTCAGCAACTCCCCCAAACTTGAATTCTTTCTACCCAATCCTAGCTCCTCCAAACCGCTTGGCTTCCTAACTATTGCCTCAAGGGATTCTTTAAGCCAGTTCTAAAACCTTAAGCCTCCCAAAGTTCAAAGTTTCCTAAGTTCTTCTCAAATTACTATCCACAGTCCAAAGTGTTATAAATGGGGAATAAATCTTTCCTGAAAATCAGTCCACAATAAACATCCTTATTGAGTCATTCATGTCAATATATCCCAAAATTTTCAAGATTTTCAAACAACTACATCATCATTAAGCATCCTTAGGTTAACCACTAAACTAACAAAACCAGAAAACATTAAACTAAAAATACAAGTTCTAAACAGTAACAACAAACAACCAACACAAAAAGAAACAAAAACAAATAAAAATAAAACACTGATAAAAATCATGAAAATAGAAAACACCCCCCCAAACTTAGAGGGGAGCAGTGTCTTCACTGCACAAAACACAAAATTAACCTACTATAAACATAAGATTATATATAAAAAATAAAAAAAAATATAGAGTGTAAGTAAAAGAAAACTCCCTCAAGTGTGCGTCATTTGTTCCACTTCCAATTTAGTGGGTTGCGCAGTGAGCGTCGCCTGGGTGGCGATTCAGTGGCTGCCGTTTTACCCTCGTTCTTTCCGCGAGATGATGAAGGGGCTGCTACATCGGGTTCTACAGCAATTAGTGGTTCACCCTGTTGAGCACCATCAGTGGCGTCATTATCAACTTCTGGGGCTGACTCCTCTGTGTTATCATCAAATACCTGGGGACGCAGGAGCAACTCCTCTGGGAATGCGGGGAAGGTGGCCATAGGCTTAGAAAAGTTTCGCTGAAGGGATTTTTTTATGGCCATGTCCCTATCCCGAGAATAGGTCCAGAACTGGTGAAGCTGCTCTTGCTGCTGCTGCAGCAGTTCAAACATTTCAAACTGCTATACTTTAAAGAGGCTCATCCTCTTCTCCAACCACTCCTGACTTTGAGTGGCAGAAGCAGATTCGGTGCGACTGGTAGACGGCCGGGTTAGTTCATCCTACTCTTCTTCCCCCTCTCCTTTTTCTGACTTTCCACTCCGCCCTGAAGAAATGCGAGTAATTGCTACCAAATCAATCGGGCCAGTATTCCGTAAACATGGCTCATTCGCCTCCTATGTAACATGGGCTTGGATGCACATTTCTGATATTAGAGATGGAAAGTACAGCCCGCCCTTTCCCTTCTCTGCACAAGCTCGGATCTGGTCAATGATCAATCGCCCCACATTGATGGGCTTTCCTACAAGGATGGCACAGAGAAGGATGGCCTGGTTTCTGGATATGGTCGTTCTGTGTGTGGATAACAATAAACGGGAAGCCAAAAAATGGTACCACACTTTGGCAGCAGGCTGGAGTTCATGCCTATTGCATGTATAGCTGCCCTTGGTAGGTAACAACCACTGAGCCCCAGGGATAGCGATGGTTTGCAAGACTTCCGCGAGCTGCTCCTCTGTGGTATCGGTAATCAATTCGACAAACTCATCTTCTTGGTTTTGTATACCAAGAACACTATTGATGTGGTTAGAGGTAAATGGGATATCAATTTCCCGTACAAAGACCGTATTTTGCCCCTGGTTTTGTAGGTTGGCATAAAATTCTTTTACCAGGGGCACAATGGGGTCAATTGGGTGGCGGCAGAAAATCTGCCAACACCTCAGAATAATCACATCAGAAATAAATGCCGGATGGCCTAAAGTAGGGCTATTATGCAGTAAAAAACCCTTTTCTTTTACTAAATTGCGAGCTCGGATGTTTTCTGCGTACCTCTTTTCTGCCTCATCATCAACGAATTTGTGAATGGCTGAGACTTGCCTGGTCGAGGGAGAAGGATCTGTGGCCGCTGTTTTGTCTATGGCTGGGTCCTGTCGATTTGAGGAGAAAGGCCTCTTGGCAAAGCTCTTCTTGTCCATGGCGAAGTGATTTCAGGAGCGGAAGTTTCTTGGTCTAGGCGGTGGGAGAGATCGGCGGCGGCTTTAGGGCAGAAAATGAGGAGGTTAAAGAGGCTAGGGCAGGGGAGATGGAGAAGAAGGTTTTTTGAAAAGTGGGTTCGAATGGGATTTGAATTTGGGCCAAAACGACGTCGTTTAAATGGCTGACATTCTGCTCTAATAACTGCCAAAACGACGCCGTCCCATTTAAACCCCTTAGATCCTAAATCGACTTCTCATGAGGGGAAGCAATGCCACGCGATGATGCAGCAAAATATTGCTCCCATTTTCAGGCTTTCTCCATTCGCCTCTCAATTGCTACAGCAATCCACAGCAACTTGATTCCTGTGAAATAAACAGCCAACCGTGATACTTAACTGCCCTGCCACTTAATAGTAAAGTCAGTGCTTTGCTTGAAACCTCAAAATCAAAATAAGAAAGATGATGAAATAGAAGAATACATAACTCAAAACTAAAAAGAAAGCATCAAGATAAAATGAAATGAAGAAAACTAAAAACTTTGGGTTGCCTCCCAATAGCGCTTGTTTTTACGTCTTCAGCCTGACGTCTTCCCCTTTTTAGTCATCGCTCAATGTGACGGAGGTCTTGGAACGTTCCATAAGTCCTCCCCAATAATGCTTGACTCGTTGTCCGTTTACCAAGAACTTTCCCCCGGATTTCTCCTCTTGTAATTCCACTGCTCAATGTGGAAAAATCGTGGCTATTGAATGGTCCTGACCATCTGGATTTGAGTTTACCTGGAAATAATTTTAACCTCGAATTATATAGCAGCACCTGTTGTCCTGGTTCAAATTCCCTCGGTTTGATCCTCTTGTCGTGCCATCTTTTAGTCTTTTCTTTGTACAACTTTGCGTTCTCATACGAGAACATCCATATCTCTTCCGACTTATCTAATTGCAGCAACCTTGCTTGCCCAACAGCTTGTAGATCCATGTTGAGCTTCCTTGTTGCCCAATAAGCCTTGTGCTCCAATTCTAATGGCAAATGGCATGCATTGCCAAAAACAAGACGGTAGGGGGACATTCCCAAGGGTGTCATGAAGGCTGTCTGGTAGGCCCATAGTGCATCATCTAATCGCAATGACCAATCCTTTCGGTTCGGGTTCACGACCTTCTCTAAAATTCCCTTGATTTCCCTGTTAGAAATCTCTGCTTGACCGCTTGTTTGGGGGTGATATGATGTGGCAACCTTATGCTTGACACCGTATTTGGCAAGCACCCCTTCAAATTGTATGCTCCCAAAATGAGTCCCCTCATCACTTATCATGGCTCATGGAGTCCCAAAACAAGTGAAAATGTTCTTATGCAAGAATTTGATCACCACCTTTGAGTCATTGGTGGGGAATGCTGATGCCTTAACCCATTTTGACACATGATGCCTCAACCCATTTTGATACATAATCAACTGCTACCAATATGTACAGGTTGTCATATGAGGGTGGGAAAAGCCCCATAAAATCAATGCCCCATACATCGAACAACTCAACTTCTAAGATATTAGTTAAGGGCATTTCATGACGTTGTGAAATGTTTCCCACATGCTGACACCGATCACACATCTTGACAAAATCATAAGCATCCTTAAAGAGTATAGGCAAAAAATGACCGGATTGTAATACCTTGGCAGCAGTTCTTGAACCCCCAAAATGACCTCCATATGGTGAAGCATGGCAATGATGCAAAATACTCAATGTCTCCTCTTGGGGAACACATCGCCTCCAAATTTGGTCCGCACCCTGTTTATACAGAAAAGGCTCCTCCCAATAGTAAGATTTCATATCATGGAAGAATCGCTTCATCTGCTGTCGGCTCATTTCAGGAGGTGCCTTGCCACTCGCCAAATAATTTGCTAAATCTGCATACCATGGCAAAGAAGCTTGCTGCACTACAAGGAGCTGCTCAGCAGGAAATTTCTCCTGAATAGGAATATGTGATTCAGCCCCATTTCCTTGCTCGAGTCTAGATAAATGGTCTGCCACTTGATTTTCGGTTCCCTTCCTATCTTTGATTTCAAGATCAAATTCCTGAAGTAACAAGATCCACCGAATCAACCTTGGTTTGGCATCTTTCTTTGAGATGAGGTATTTTATGGTTGAATGGTCCGTATATACCGTCACCTTCGTCCCCACAAGATAGGATCGAAACTTGTCAAAAGCAAACACCACAGCCAATAGTTCTTTTTCTGTCGTGGTATAATTCAATTGTGCATCAGTAAGTGTTCTGCTAGCATAATAAATAGAATGAAAAAGCTTCCCTTTTCTCTGGCCGAGCACTACCCCCACTGCGTGATCACTGGCGTCGCACATCAGCTCGAATGGAAGTGCCCAATCCGGTGCAACAATCACAGGAGTTGTCACAAGTGCTCTCTTCAAGTCAGAAAATGCACGTTGACAATCTTCATTAAAGTCAAATGGTCTGTTTTGCTCCAAAAGAAGACACAGCGGCTTGGAGGCTTTGGAGAAATCCTTTATGAATCGCCTATAAAACCCGGCATGCCCCAAAAAACTCCTTATTCCCTTGACCGACGTAGGAGGAGGTAGTTTCTCAATGACTTCGATTTTTGCTCTATCCACTTCAATGTCTCTTTGGGAAACGTTATGGCCCAAGACAATTCCCTCTGTGACCATAAAATGGCATTTTTCCCAGTTGAGGACCAAGTTAGTTTCTTCACATCTCTGAAGCACCTTAGCCAAATTTTGCAAGCAGTCACCAAAAGAGTCACCAAAGATGAAAAAATCATCCATAAACACTTCCAAAGTCTTCTCTACCATGTCAGTGAACAACGCCATCATACATCTCTAGAATGTTGCTGGAGCATTACACAATCCAAACGACATTCTTCAGAAAGCAAACGTTCCATATGGACAAGTGAAGGTTGTTTTATCTTGGTCCTCTGGTGCGACAGCAATCTGATTATAACCTGAGTAACCATCCAAGAAACAATAAAACTCTTCCCAGCGAGTCTGTCCAGCATTTGATCAATAAATGGCATCGGAAAATGATCCTTTCTAGTGGCGGCATTGAGCTTCCTATAATCTATGCATACCCTCCAATCAGTCACGGTTTTAGTGGGTATTAATTCATTATTTTCATTGGCCACCACTGTCACTCCCCCTTTCTTTGGTACACACTGGACATGACTGACCCAAGAACTATCTAAAATTGGGTAAATTATCCCTGCATCTAGCCATTTGATGATTTCCTTCTTCACCACATCCTTCATGATGGGGTTCAATCTCCGTTGCTGTTCCACTGAATTGCTGCAGCAATCTTCTAACAGGATTTTGTGCATACATAGGGAAGGGCTGATCCCTTTGATATCAGCTAATCCCTTTGATATCAGCTATCGACCATCCCATAGCCCTTTTACGCTTTCTAAGCACTTCAAGCAACATGTCCTCATGTTTGTCATCCAAGGCGGATGATATGATTACTGGCAAAGTATCTTCCTCGCCGAAATAAGCATATTTCAAATGATTTGGTAAAGGCTTCAATTCCAACATCGGTGGTTCTTCAATTGATGGCCTAGGAGGCTTCAAATTTCTCTCAGATAAATCCATCGACTCAAATGGTCTTCTTTGACAAACAGCCACTTGATCGGTTTCTCCCAGTAATGCTGGTAAATCATCATCAACCTGCTCAACCTCCAATGCAGCATTTGAGACATCCTAATGCAGCGTTTGTGACATCCTCCTCCTCTATTTCCTCATAAGCATTCTTATTAAGTTCTTCCAACACAAGAGCATCTAATACACTTACAGCCGAACATTCTTCAATCTCATCTGGAAAGCGCATAGCATTGAGAACATCGAATGTGACCTGTTCATCGTCAACTCGCATAGTAAGTTTACCTTTTTGCACATCAATCAATGTCTTTCCAGTGGCTAGAAATGGTCTACCCAAAATAATGGGTACCTCCTTGTCTGCTTCATAATCCAAAACCACAAAATCCACCAGAAAGATGAATTTATCAACACGCACCAGCACATCTTCAATTTTTCTCTCCGGATGAACAATGATCGATCGGCAAGTTGAATGGAGACTGTAGTTGGCCTAGCTTCACCAATACCTATCTGCTTAAAAACAGACATTGGCATCAAATTTATGCTTGCACCCAAATCACACAAGGCTTTACCAAAATAAGTGTTGCCAATCGAACATGGGATTGTGAAACTCCGTGGGTCCTTCAATTTAGGTGGTAAAGTGCTTTGAGAAATCAGCCCACACTCTTTTGTAAGTGCCACTGTCTCAAACTCACCCAAACGCCTCTTCTTGGAAAGAATTTCTTTCATAAATTTTACGTAATTCGACATTTGCTCAAAAGCTTCAACTAATGGGATATTGATATGAAGTTGTTTCAGCACGTCAAGAAACTTCCCAAATTGCTTGTCCTGTTGTTTCTTCTGAAATCTCTGAGGAAAGGGCGGTGGTGGTCTGTTCTGGCACGTTCCTGCGGCTTCGTGTTGTTGTTGCGTTGCTGCAGCAACACTAGGTTCTACCTCATCTTGACTTTGTACAGGGTTCATGCGACCTTCCTGCCTTTCTTCCTTTTGGATCGAAGAGGGCTCTCCATCTAGCTCATTTTTCTCCTGTGGCTGCTCCAATGCCTTTCCACTTCTCAATAAAATGGCTTTGCAATGCTCCTTGCCTTCCCGCCTAGGATCTTCCGTATTGCTTGGAAGAGTGCCCTGGGGGCGATTAGTTAAAGCATTTGTAAGTTGCCCAATTTGAGTTTCCAAGCTTCTCAAGGTTGCATCATAACTCTGCATTTTAGCCTCGTTCTTCGTTATGTACTCCTTAAGGAAATTCTCCAAGGAATTTGAATTTTCACCCGCTTGAATCCGCATTGGTTGAGCTGGTTGTGGTAAGCTCGACTGCTGAGCTGGTCTATTATAAGGGGGAGCACCACTGGAACCTGCCCCTTGATTACTCCAAGAGAAGTTAAGATATTGTCTCCATCCTTGGTTGTATTGATGGCTGTAAGCATTGTTGCAATTATAGTTACTCACATAACAAGCTGAAGCGGGATTTGAAGGACATTCCTCGAAGGACATTCCTCAAGAGAGTGTGAGGGCCTGGACAGAATTCACTCCAGTTGAAGTGTTCATGGTTTTGAACATGTTGGTCAAATTTGACACTTGAGCCGAAAGAGCGATAATTGCATATACTTCAAGAACTCCCGGTGTTTTCCTTGTGGGTAGTCTCTTGGTTGGCCATTGATAATGATTTGTGGCCATTCTCTCCAGAATCTCATAGCCTTCATTGTAAGATTTTGCCAAAAGAGCACCATTAGCTGCGGCATCCACCATCACTCTCGTTTGTTCATTGAGACCATTGTAAAAAGTCTCCATTTGAATCTAATGGGGAATACCATGTAATGGACACTTTCTGAGTAGCTCCTTAAATCGTTCCCATGCCGCATAAACTGACTCTCCATCACCTTGATGAAAAGAGGTAATGTCATTTCTCAACTTGGCATTCTTTGTCGCAGGGAAATACTTCATAAGAAACTTCTCAGCCATATCACTCCATGTAACAATAGAGTCAGCAGGTAGGCTATTAAACCAAGCTCTAGCTCGATCCCTCAAAGAGAAAAGGAAAAGTGTCAGCCTTAAGGTTTCTGGAGGAACTCCCGGTAGCTTGAATATATCGCTAACTTCCATGAATAACCTCAAATGTTTATGAGGATCGTCTGTCGCCATACCGTTGAATTATCCCACGGTCTGTAGCATTTGAAACATGACCGGTTTAAGTTCAAAGTGTGGGGCCTGGATGTTTGGCCGAACAATCACAGGATTTAGCCCATCAAGAACCGGGACTGTAAAATCTCTAATAGCTCGATCACGGTCATCAACCACGAATGGTCTCTGGGCTGCTTCAAGAGCGTTAAGTTGCTGCCCCTGATTTAGTAAGATCCCCTGAGCGTTTTCCTCAGCCATTTCGTGTATGTAAGCAAATTCTCGCTGCTCCCTTCTTCTCCTTCTCACAGTCCTTTCAATTTCTAGGTCAAGAAGGAATAACTCAGGTTCTTGCATACAAGATGTTCCAAAGACCTGCCAACAATCAGAAACTCTGATGAAAATGAACAAAAATACTTGAATAGTAAATTACTTTAACAATAAGATTCAAATAAGACAATCCCCGACAACGGCGCCAAAAACTTGTTGCCTAAAATTGTGAATCTAGAATCTCACAAGTGCACGAGTCAACAAGTAGTAAAATGATGAATAACCAAGTATCATCCCACAGGGATTGAGTGTTTTTGAAATCAAATTGCTAAGTTAATTCTATTCAAGTTTTTAAACAAAGACTAAAAGTGATTTTTTTAGGTGTTAAAACTAATGATAATCTGACTGTAAATAAATGAACAACAAAAACAAAACTAATTAATAACAAGTAT